>NC_051183.1:51818641-52114853 GCF_013339695.2 Rhipicephalus sanguineus
GCCAGAAGTTTTAAAGACGATAGTCTTTCTTGGGGAACTTAAACGCAGAAATTTTGGTCTGTCTGTCTTTCTGTCTGTCTTTCTGTTTGTCGGCACGTCCCTCGATTCAGCCACTCGGCCAAAGTTGAACCACTTGCCCAAGGGCAAGCCGTCTTGAACTGGTACGGCTGTTCAGACTTGTGAACGTTGTCGATCAAAAAGTAAATATCATGCATATCTGAGGTGCAACATCACTAGGTAAGTATTAGGTGGCGTGTTCCTTTAATAGAAAATGCATACACACGTAATTTTAGGGACCCTAGTTTCTTAAGCTGCGCTGAAAATGCATAAGAATGGAAGCTTGAGCGAGTTGGTATGCGTTCATCTTTGTTGAAACAGCGCTCACTAGACGACGCCGAAGTAAAAGAAGGCACAGGACAGGCAGCGCCTGTCCTGTGCCTTCTTTTACTTCGTCGTCGTCTAGTGAGCGCTGTTTCAACAAAGATGAAAATGCGACTGCGCTGAAATTTGCCTTCCTCCGTGCCCTTCGCACGAGCTCATTGTTGTGTTTCGGTTTCGGTTCTGTATTGCACTGTACGAATGCAATGGGTTGGTGTTGAAAAACTTTAGTTTTGAGAAGGCCAAGAAGGTGAAAAAAAATATTTAAAAAATGAAAAAGCAGCGTTTTGGGCGGCCTTCAGGCTGTCGGTTGTGGGCGCCGCTCTGGCGTTCCTGTTTTACCCAGGCGACGTGTAAATAAAAGAGTGTGTGGAGAGTACTCGTTGAGTGCGGACGTTTCGCTGCTTCAGCGCTTCGCGCCAAACCGCGTTTTCGGGCTGGCTGGCGTCCCCGCCGGTCGCGTTGGTCACCGCCGGTCTTCGCCTGCTGCTGCGCCGGGACTACCAGCACGCAACACAGCACTCATGTTTCCCGACGTATTGCCAGATGGCGTCCATATCTCACACAGCGCCTCTTCTATCGTCTT
This sequence comes from Rhipicephalus sanguineus, assembly GCF_013339695.2. NCBI lineage: Eukaryota > Metazoa > Arthropoda > Arachnida > Ixodida > Ixodidae > Rhipicephalus > Rhipicephalus sanguineus. The sequence goes on from NC_051183.1 coordinate 51,819,606, forward strand.
TACATGACATTTGCAGCGAAGCACGCAGATACGCGGCCAATTTTTTATCCCAGTATGCTGGCCCATTCGTCGTAGTAGATCGCTTGAGTGACTTGACCTACGTGGTGGGACGTCTGACGTCAGCTGGTCGTCGGTCTAGTCGGACCCAGTTGGCGCATGTTGCTCGCCTCAAGAAGTTCCATCCCGCACTTCGCCAGTGATTCTGACTCGCCCAGCGGGCTTCGTCTGTGAACCGGGGGTGCTACGGTATGAGCCGGGTCAGGCTATGAGCCACGAGAGAAGAGGAAGAGGAGGTTCAGCTGCTTCTACTTATGGACGCCATCACCACCTATCATTGCCTGACTTCATCTGTAGATAAACACAGTTAACCTCAATCGAACCGTAACAATATCTTATCAGCATTTGCTGAGCTTCACACTTGCTCAGAGCCGTCTCTGCATACAAGAGATTTGTATGGCACCGCAAACTCGCCTTTGAAAAAAGGTGTCAGTACCCCTTTAAAGGACTACACGATGTCTGCTGTGCTAGTCTGCTATACTTCACACTTTCCTGTATACGCTAATTATTACTCAGTTTGCTTCGGTCACTAGTGAACTATATAAAGACAGATCGTTGTTCTGTTTACAGTATTTATTGCACAACGTCGGATTCATTTAAATGTGGTTATAAAAAAAGTCACAGTTTCGCCGCAACGGCGCAGCAATGAATGCGATAGCAATAAATTGGAATGTAACGCGAAGCACGGAAAGCAGCTCGAAATTGCCAGCGCGTCGCTCGAGCCCAAAGGACACACGAAAAGAACGCACACAGGACGAGCGCGAACTTTCATGCGTCACAGCTGGACACTTGAAGCGCACTGCTCAACATTGAGCAGGACGCACGAAACGAACAGGTACACACAGGACGAGCGCGAACTGTCACAGTTGTTACTTATTTCAGTTTGAACAGCGCGCTTCTTTGGGAAGCGCGGCCGCTGTAGCGAGCGAAGTGACCTTAGTACGCTCAGTGAATTAAGCGCGGACATCGCGGGGAAAGCACAAGACATACAACCCCCCGCGCCACCGCCCCGGCCGCCCGCTTCTTTCCTCGAGATAAGCGCACGAAGGCGACCACGCCCTGTAACGCGAAGAGCAACGGCGTTCGCACGAGCGGGGCGACGATCTTTAAAGCGCGCCACGCGCGCACATCGCGCCATCAATGTGGTGACTAAGAAACCATGCTGAAGTAAATGGTGTATGTGAATAGCTCGCCGTTAGCAGGCTGAAAGACGGTACTGTTGGTGGCGTGACCGTCTAAGGACGCGCGCTGGAAAGCGAGAGGTCTCCCGTTCGATTCCGCGCGTGGGAATGCTTTTCTGAATTATTTTTTTTGTGGCTTTTATATATGCAGCGTAGTGCATTTTAAGAAAAAAATGACGTATTTGGGGCGTCATTGGACCTCATAACAGTCATCTTGATGTGTATTGCTCGCGTTTCCTACGCTTACAGGTGTTCACTGGCCACTTTATTTTCAGAAATGTGACGGTACTCTGATATTGGGTGCCATTTAGAAGACGCAAGGGCCGTACGCATCAGCCACATGCGCGATTGACTACGGTTATTGCTGGAAGGCCGGAAGATGACAAATATTCGTCAATTTTCCTAAAGTGTGCATATAATATATTATTAGCCATCAAAGTTTGTTGCGATTTCGGAGGCTTTTTTCTAGGCCATCATGTGCGTGTCTGGTAAAACACCATTTCATGCTTCCTGTACAAGGGTGATGGTTGTTCGGAAGGTTCTGAGCGCAACCAAAGAGCGAAGAAAAAAAAAGAACCCTCAACATTTTCAATTAACAAATATAGGTTATAATGTAAATATACTTATTGGGTTTTAACGACCAGAAACCACGATATGATTATTAGAGACGCCGTAGTGAAGGGCTTCAGAAATTTTGGCCACTTGGAATTCTAAAATGTGCACCTCAAGCTAATACGCGGGATGAAGCATTTTTGCCTCTAAGACATTGGTTATAAAGACTGCATCTAAACTGAACATATTAAAATCTGTCTTGCGGTGTGTGAGCTACTTTTTCGTACGTGTGCTGTACGGACGTTGCTTGAGCACGTTTGAGGGATGGTCTATGTACTTCGAATCTTACTTCAAATGATTGTTTACGAGCACAAGAATATCCGACAGATCCCACGCACTGTGGGAATTGATGTAATGCGAAGCAGTCAGTAAGGATTTGCATACATCGCATTGTTTGTCTTTGACGCAAATGAAGGCATTTATGCCATGCCATAGAGTTCACAATCGCATATTTGTCATGCACGTATGCATGTACAATCTGATATATACCATGTTAATGAATCGCTTACTCTGATATATACAATGCATGACCTGTCACTCATATTCGTCACGCACTAATGACATGCCGTTCCCTACGTGGGAGTACCCGGGTGGCGCGTGGCAACTTCATTGTCTGCACTGAACGGTAATGTAGTTGTAATCTCTCTCTCATGTCATGTCATACCAGTTTTGGTACATCTCCATTTAACAAAACGGCTGCAAGTGCACCTAGAGTGTATGATGTAAGTCATGTCGTAGATGACATGAATTTCATGATTTGCATGTTAGGACCTGCCATTTTCCTTCGTGATGTATTCAGTTCACGCCATAGCACCTGTGGTATATTGAAGCTAGCGAAACGACTGCGAGCGTACCATCAGGCAGGGCTGGGCAGAGATACTCAGAAGAGTATTCCGGAATACAGATATCGAAATACATGAACTGGAAGCCTAAAATACAGATACTGAGATACATTTGCCTTTAACGTAACGGGATATTTCGGAGATACTTTTGCAATAAGACGAAAAAAGTATTCCGGAATACAGTTACAGCGATACAGATACTGGAATACTTTTTTTATTTCAAGGATGCTCATATTACGCAAAGACACTTATTAGTGCAGCATAATGTTGTAATTAAGGTTACAGCGCTCGAAACGTTCAGTTCATTTATTTATTTATGACAGTACCCTCAGCGCCATTAAGACATTGCAGGGGAGGGGAGTGGACAAAGTACATAATTAGTAATAATGACATAATTACAAGTATCAATTGGAATAAAAATACACTATTTCACAGAAACAGTAACAAGGATTGGACACCGAAATCGACATACTTGGCGAACAAACTAAGCTATGCTAGACATAGCACACTTGAAGGAAATAACTCGTATCACTAATGAACACCAGTTGATTGAGAAAAAGCACACATTTATTTTGAAGATCTGCTTTGCTGAGAAGGTTGCTGTGTAGGCTTCTCAAATAGGCTGTCTTCTAACAGCGTCGGTTCAGCCTCAGCACAGGACTCACGAAAGAAAAAAAGTCTGTCTACCGCTGAAGGCGAGCACAAATTCGTGTTATAGTGAATAAATACCGCCTTCATAGCCGTATTGCCCTGCAGCGTGGCGATATATCTTCTCGGGTCATCTAGATACCGGAACACTTCCGCCCTCACTTGTGTTGTTCTGACTGTTCAGAATCCGAAGTCTGTCCTCATTTCCGGAATCCTCAGCCGTCTGATCCTGTCGGCTTCAATGAAGCTGTCACCACCACCGACGCTACCAGCACCCATTTCAGAACGCCGCAACAGGCGAAGTCGGCTCCGGCGGTGAGGGACGCACCCTGACATTGGAGAGGTGGCTGAAAGCGCGTCAAAGATAGCCATCTTCTAGTCACTTCCGCCGCGACTACGGAAACTGCTTTTGGAAGTGCCGCCGCTTTGAGAACTGAAGGCACGCGAAGCATTGCAAAGCCTGTTCCAAGGCGGTATCCGCGCAGGGGGTCGCGAAGTAATGGCTTGCCACCCGAAAAAATTTAGGCGTGCTGCACTGGCCTTGAGAGACAGCGACTTTCATCGACAGAGGCCGACAACACTGCCCCCGCGATTCTGCCGTTTGCGGCGTCGCGCGCTTTACCACATGGACCATTCTGTTGAGGGAAAACCATCGCCGCCCTATCCGTCGGCGACCGGCGGCGCGCCTTTGCTTGTCTTGTCACAAAAAAGAAAAAAAACCCCATTCCCTTATTGGAAACACGCCTCAACTATTTCCGACACAAAAAACAATGTAACGAAATACCCGTGCCCTGCATAGTATCGCGATACAGGCGATACATCGTAAATGTATTTCACTACTGAGATACAAATACATTTTTCAAATGTATCCCGATACAGAAATATAGATACTCAAAAGTATCTCTGAAATACTATCGCGATACTCTTGTATCGCGATACTGCCCAGCCCTGCCATCAGGGTGGCACGCAAAGCATGCCGTACATGACATGTATTTCATGATTTGTTGTATTACAACCTTTCTTTTATGTTCATCATACAGTCATACCATGTCATGCCCATGTCAGCATATATCAAGCTAGCGAAACGGCCTCGAGCGTATTATGAGCATGTCATGTAAGTCATGCCGTACATCACATGGAAACCATATTGTCATGTTACAGCCTGTCATTTCTGTTCCCCATACGGTGACGTCACACATTACCAATTTTGGTACATATTAAGCTAGCGAAATGGCCTTGAGCGGACCATAAGCCCAGCATAAAAGCCACTCCGTTCGTGACATGCATGTCATGATTGTTATTTGACAATCTGTCGTATCGGGTTGTCATGCAGTCACTTCACGCCTCTGCAATATCGGTATATATCAAGCCAGCGAAACGGCTGCGAGCGCACCATGAGCGAGTATATAAATCATGCTGTACAAGGCATGCATGTCACGATTTTACGTTGCAACCTGTCGTTTATGCACATTATGCAATTTCGCCATGCCATACCAATTTTGGCATATATCAAGCTAGCGAAATTGCCTCGAGCGTACCATGAGCGTGACATATCAGTCATGCCGTACATGACATTCATGCCATGATTTTAATGTTACCACCTGTACTTTATGTTCGTCCTACAGAAATATCACGCCGTATCAATTTTGGTATATATCCGTTCAATGAAACGGCCGCGAGCACCCACGGACTGTGTGTTCCGTAAACCATGACCATGCCGTACATGAGATGCATGTAATGATTGCCATGTTTCGACCTGTCGTATATAGTCACAATGCAGTCATGTCACGAAATACCAATGTGGTGTACGTTTCATTAACGAAACGTTTCATTAACGAAAAGTAGGTGGCTTGCTAGATAGATAGATAGATAGATAGATAGATAGATAGATAGATAGATAGATAGATAGATAGATAGATAGATAGATAGATAGATAGATAGATAGATAGATAGATAGATACGCTCAAATCGGCAGAAGTTGGCTTACAAATTTTTCGCATTTAAAAACTAGCACGAGGCAGCACCGCCATTCAGAGGAGAAATACGCTTTCGGATAATCCACCATTTGCGTGACAGAGTTAGGCACCCTTAGGCAGAATAGGTCCGCGAAACTGTGGCGTGTGTTTTTGCTTTCGTGTTTTTGTGCATGCGTGTGTATGCCTGTTGTTTTATCTCTGCTGGGTTGTTTTCTTTCTGTGATGAAGTGTTCGTGTGCTACCGGTTCATCATTATAAAGTTCCTGCCAATGTCGCCTGATGTAACTTCCTCTGATCTACCATCCTGCTTTAGTTATGCTCTTATGAAGCTTCCTGAAATTGCTTGCTCACTCGCGGAGCAATCATGCAAGGGTTGACGCTTGCGCAAGTTGGTGTGGATTTATTTGAATATGTTCACAGCGCACAGAATGATTAGGAAGGGACGAGACAAGAGAAGTACAGCGCTCTTTACCTCTGTTGTCTCGTCCCTTCCTAGTCGTACTGGGCGCTGTTAACATATTTAAAACAGCAGTGTTGCGTTTGAGCTTGGTGTCTAACTGTGAGGCACTAAAGAGTGGGCGCTGATACGTTCCGTTGCCAAACTTTTAAAAGAGGCAGGTCTTCCTTCAGCGCGTTTTTCTATCCATAATCTGTTTCACGTTGCGTATTTCTGTTTTTGTTGCATGCCAAGTGCACCAAAACGCGGTTCCAATAATAATGTCTTCCTTATGTTAGTGAGCGCTACAACTAAGAACATTGTACGTCACCAGTGGCATTTGTGCACGCGTGTTCATCTGCAGGCCAACATCGGGTGAAAGCTCAGTGCGCTTGGACATAGAACTAGCCAAAATGTGTCAGAACAGGCGCGCTCGAGATTATGTTTTAGGTTAATTAATGCATAATCAGTTTTACTCAAACTTCCCACAACTCATTCGTAAACGCTCACTTCTCAGAAAGGCTAAGCCCGCACACTTTCGAATGCACAACAAATATTGTGCGCTTGCATCCACAGTTTTGTGACAAGGACCGGGTGACAGTGTACGCTTTGCCCAAGTGCAATAAATGTGCCGCCACTCGTTTGCACCGCCACGTTCGTCCTGTCACTCAAGATGACCCTTACGAATGTTCATATACCTCGACGTGGACTTTTGTAGGTGTATATCGCCGGGAACACACATCGATTCGCATTTTGAACTAGATTTGTGGAGCACCTTATAGCTGCGATGATCTGTGAGACTGCCTCTTTTTTACGTAGGTGAACACAGCATCCGAAGTACGGCATTGTCCCTGAAGTTAATTCTTGAAATAAAAGAAAACACGTTCCTTACGTTGCTCTCTGTGCGTATAGTAGTGTGTCGCGCGACAAGGAATTATTTTGAAAGATGAGTGCGCGCTGAGGCACTTCAGGTAACTTATTTTTACACAAAAAGCAACTAGTTGAACTCGAGTTTCTGCTCAATCTTTGTAACCTCAGCATTGTTGGACTAAATTTTGCAAAGCATTTTTCAAACACTTGCACCTGCACATCTGCACCGGAGCAGTAGATCCACTGATCAATGTAAGATACTAGCGAGCTGCATGTTTTTTTTTTTTTTTACGATGAATTTGAGATACTTACTTCCATCACTAGTGTAGAATATATCGCACACTTCACTAGTGAAAACAAGAGCGTCTTGGAAGGTAATGTTTTCATCATCTGTGAACATAAATATTAGTATTTTAACAACATTTAATATTTATGACTCACTTATTTCAAACAATCGTTTATTTTCAGAAAATGATTGAATCTAGTCAGAGAAGGTGCCGATTTCTGAAGCTCTATTTGAAAGACAATCTTCATGCCCGTTTTCCAAGAGCAGCAGTAAATCTAACATGCTTTAAATAAAGGCTGTATTTTGGTATGCAGTCGAAAAGAACACAAAATGCACCGTGGCATATGCACTACCGGCACAGCTCTTAGGCAGCCACTTAAACTTCGTAAGCTCAGTATTTCATAACGCTTGTTTGACTTTCTGTCTATTACGTTTACACCCTTTGCAAATAGATAGAATGTAAAAAAGAAGGCTACTGGGCCTATAGTGTCCATTAGAAAAATTCTGATGTGAGCAGAGAAACCCAGAACTGCCTCCTGCTGCGCGCACCGGGCGCACCTAAGGTTCACGATCAACATGCATTACATCGTGATTTCTGACGGCAAACGCGCTCCGCACTGTTATCTCAGAAATATTGTGCAAAATATTGCGTACAACAGAAACTGCTAATCTACACGAATATCTATAAAGCTACAATATTGTTACAAGTACAGCGATAAGTTGCGCTACAGTCCAAGCTTACCTTTCACTATTGTATAATTGATGGCATTTTCCTTTGTGTAATTGTACATCTTAACGGCCTGAATTGTTTCTTCAGACTTTTGCCTGAAAATAAACGGCATTTTAGTGCAGACAGCAGATAACAGCCAAGACCAGCAAGCAGCATTACTCTAGGCTGCTCGATTACACTTTGTACCTTATACCAAGCTACTTGAACAGAAAACTCCCAATGATCTTGGTCAATCTACGTTACTTTCAAAGCACATAATTTCAGTTGAAAAATCTTGAAGGGCGTTTGAGCTTCGCTTTCGAGAGAAGTGCGCAATAACGCAATCGGTCCCCGTGCGCATCGCTTTCTTAAGTGCTAGCCTACCTTCGGTTCTCGGTGGATGCCTCAACCGTGCCGCAACTAAACGAACGTCTATGCGCTTAATTCTGGCGGTTTGAAACTATCTTATAATGCCTTCTGCAAGTGCAGTTGCGAAGTGCACAATACGCCATAATTCTTACTTTTGCGAATCAGCGAAGGGCGCACTAAGCGTTCGAAAGACAAAACGCGGACCTACGCAGCTGCTCACTTTGTTGATGCTTTTGCTGATGATGATGAATAAATATGTCTGAGTGGTTTGTAATAGCTGGGACAATAAAACACCGACTCACAGCGCAATTCACATGTTTTGACACCTGGCGTGATTGCACGTTTCTGCAACGAAATATTGGACGCGTTAAGGAGACTCTCCCACTACATGATATTCATATCGTTTTTTTTTCGAAGTAGTTTCAAGCAATGGCGTGGCTCTGTTGTAGAGCACATACTTGCCACGCAGAAGGTCTGGGTTTGACTCCCACTCGAACCAAACGTTTTATTGCGATAGCAATTATATGGACAGTCTCGACTGGAAAATGTCCGTCCCCGTCGCCGTCATTCACCGTCTACGTATAAGTATGTATATCTATAGAAAGGCCACAAAGAAAAATAATTAAGAAATTCTTTCCGACGCGCGGAATCGAACGGGCGACCTCTCGCTTTGCAGCACGCCGCGTTAGACGTTAGGCCACGACAGCACCGTCTCTCAGTCTGCTAACGGCGAGCTATTTATATACACCATGTAATTCAGCATGCTTTCTTAGTGGCCACATAGATGGCGCGACGAGCGCACGTGTTGCGCGCTTTAAAGATCGTCGCCCCGCCCCTGCGAACGCCCTTGCTGTTCGCTCTACAGGGCGTCGTCGCTTTCGTGCGCTTATCTCAAGGAAAGAAGGGGCGGCCGGTGGGGTGCTTCGCCTCGCTCGCTGCAGCGGCCGCGTTTGCGAAAGGAGCTCGCTGTTCAAACAGAAATAAGTAACAACTGTGACATTTAGTTCGCGCTCGTCTTGTGTGTACCTGTTCGTTAGTTTCGTGCGTCCTGCTTTATGTTTGAGCAGTGCGTTTCAAGTGTCGAGCTGTGACGCATTAGTTCGCGCTCGTCCTGTGTGCGTGCTTTTCGTGCGTCTTTTGGGCTCGCGCGACGCGCTGGCAATTTCGAGCTGCTTTCCGTTCATTGCGTTACATTACAATTTATTGCTATCGCAATCATTGCTTCGCCGTTGCGGCGAAACTGTGACTTTTTGTCAATTGTTTCATTTCGATATTTCTCGAGTTTTCGCTCATGGACAACATTGATTTTTCGCACACATCCAACGACGCCGGCACCGACGCCGACGCCAAAAGCGGAATTTCTGCGAAACTAGCTCTTTATCGCTATTGCGTGAATAGCTAAAGTTTGTGTTGCACGCTGCGGTCCTGCTAACATTCCTGCGGAAATTTATTTTCTTCATCGTTGAATGAACCTGCACTGTTGGTTGTCTGAATGTAATGTACCAGAGGCACATATGTATTTTTCATATCACCCGAACTAATAAATGTCTTTTCGCTTGTATCATTGAAGTTTGCATTGAATGCACATTCAATGCCGCTAAGACTTGTGGATGTGAGAACACTGTATGATAATATTTGCAGTATTGATGGCTTGGCCATAGTGCGATTCAGATTGCTTTTTCTTTTTGTGAAACTGCTGAACTAGACTCTTCTGCCTCATGATCTCGTATGCATGGGTCGTGGGCCGTCGCTTGGGCGTTGCATTTTTCCCCGTATTTCATCTGGTCTGTCGCGTACATGAGGCCTCGTGAGGTGTGCGGTACTAGTTACAAGCCGCAGAAGAGCCGCTTGACGCAAAACATCAGACCAATTAGCACTATGTTGGAGAGTGAGCGACTCAAGGATGACCTTTCGGAATGCCACGGTGAGTGTAGTGCTGTTATCGGACATTCTTAGGCGTTCACACATAGAGTGCGCCTCTCTAAACAACTGCGCTTCAGGCAATACACTTGAACGTCTAAACGTACTGATGCCATTACATCGAGGATAATGTCAAGAATATTGTGGCAAGGTTGCTTTAGACTCCGTAGCAGGCAGCTAATAATAGTTTACTATAATTTATGTTAACGGGACACGGTTGTTAACATTGTCGATAGCATATAGGTGATGCCGGAAGGCGGCCGTGACGCCTATAAAGTGATCGTAATGCTCGCCGTACCACTTAAATCCGGAGAAGATCACTCGCAGCATTACCTTCCCAACGCAAATTGCCAGCTCGTTTGGTCATTGTGAGGTAAATTCTAGGAGATGCTTGCCAGGCTTAAGAAACAGCACCATGCAGCTGTCGTTCCAGTTTTGGGGAATCGTGCTGTCATGCCAGCACTGCTTACAGATAATAGAGAGCGCGCACCCTGCCCAATCACCAAATTGACACGGTATCAGTAAGATGTGTGTATACCGAGCAGCCAACTAGGACAGCAAAAGCTTCAAGGGTGAGAGCCTAATTAGGCTACTGATTTCTGAACTGTAGATCAATGCGTCATTCGCGTAAGTATAGAATACCGTTGAAAGTTAGCAACTTGTGCAGGTTGACGGTCCGCAATCATAGCACTGAAGGCTTCAGCGATATGAGTGCATTGTTGGAGTTCGAAGAGTACATGGTACTTGAACGGAAATTCCTGTTTCCTACAGAACGCATGCCTCGCACATTTCTCTATATTTACGATATCGCTTTATGAGGGTCTAGCGACGCACGCCGTTGCTTTCATCTCTGTCCCAATAGTTTAGCGATGTTCGGGGTGTACTAAGATCCTGAATGCACTTAATGTGTTGGTATCTTCCTTTGTAAATATTGCAGATCACATGAAATCACAACTCACTTTCACATTGAGCATACCGCGAAGGGTACATGATCATGTGGACGACCGCCTGTGCAGTATGCATAATAGCTTCTTGATGCCCCCAGGAGATGCCTTTTTGAGAGGCGTCGTCAAGCTGGTCTTGAAACTGTTACGCTCAGACTCATTCGTACCGTAAGGGCAAGGTTGATGCCTGCACCGAGAACTTAAGCTGGGCTAGCAATTGAGAGGGCGATGCACACGGGGCCCGATCACGTTATCACGTTCTAGTCTTGAAGGCGAAACTCAAGCGTCCTGCAAGATTATTTTATTGCGATATCAATTATACGGACAGTCTCGGCTGGTTTTTTGCCGTCCCCGTCATGCACCGTGTATATATATATATATATATATATATATATATATATATATATATATATATATATATATATATATCTGCCCAATAAAATTAATTCAGAAAAACGCTTACGAAGCACGGAATCGAACCAGCAACCTCTGGCTCCGCAGCGCGTGGCGCAAGTCATTACGCCACAAAGAGCAGATCCTCTTGGTCTGGCGTTATATACCCACCCTTTACCGCTGGCAGAACTCAGACGGCAGGCGCTTATAAGCATTTTTTATTACCAGCGAGATGGCGCGAAGAGCGCAACGGGCGCAGACAGCCTTCATGTGCGCGACTCCGTGCCTCCGACAGAGGCACGGAGGCGCGCACACGAAGGCTCCCTAAACGGGCGCATTTAAAAGTCGTCGGCCGGCTCACTCGCTTCTTCTAATATTTGCGCAGGGAGAACCTTGCCCTTGCGCTGTCTGCTTGCGCGGTATACTCGCGGACAACTTTTCTTGGCAATGAAGGAAAAGCTACGGGGCGGAGCGTCTGCCCATGTTCTGCTACGCGAAGTAGCCGGGTTTGGCGCACGTGTCGTAACACCGTGGGAAGTGAAGGCTAGCGTTGCATTTTGACGCAAATGCTGCTTAGCGTCTAAGGTACGGGTAAAAGGCGCCACCTTTGCACTCACGCAAAAACGCAAAGTGACAAAGTATAACTAAAAGAAATACATGTATCTCACTTGTGAGCGCTGCGTTCCGTCTCAAAAAGCTACATGCAGAAAATGAAGGAGTATTGTATAAATCTCACGCAGAAAATACGGACGCAATTGTGGGACTACATTCAATAGCGATAGGACACATGCATTGTGGCTCTCTAGCCTTCGCTTCGTTGCCAAGAAAAGTTGTCCGCGAGCATATTTGCTGCGGGGGGGCAGATGTTTATGCAGCCTAGCAGCCCGTCCATCACGGGCCGCTTTTCTTGTTATCGCATTCATTGCTTCGCCCTTGCGGCGAGACTGTGACTTTTTTTATTTGGTGCGGCTTAAAGCCACCCAAACCACGATATGATTATGACAGACGCCGTAAGGGCGGGCCCCAGGAATTTGGACCACATGGAGTTCTGTATGGAACACTGAATCTAAATACACGGGCCTCAAGCATTTTCACCTCTATCGAAAATGCGGCCGCCGCCGCCAGGGTTCGCGGGTGAGCTGTCGAGACATAACCACAAGACCACTGTGGCGGGTGTGCAGCTCCTGTGTCACGGAGGATATATTTTCTAAGTAGATCAGACTGACAAGAGACATTCAGAAATATTGAAACTTTTAGATGTATTTGTAATCTGGACGAAAGAACGCACTGCACTCCAAGCGGGCCTATATATACCGCAGCTTCTGTCAAATTGAGCATTCTTGTGCAAATCCATAGGGACCACTCTTTCATGAGAAATTAAGTAGCTTAACCATCCGCGGGCATTGTCTTTGCGAGCATCTGTGCAAGTCTTAATACGTTGAAAATACACAGAGATGTCTTTAAGTTTGCTTGTGTGCAAATACTAAACGAAGTTAAAGGATATTTTTAGCGAGACGGTAGCACGAAAAGATGCATTAGTAATTGAGGTTACCAGTGTACCTATTCGCTTTGAAATATTCGAAAAAATTGTTAATAAGAAACACTCTAAAAATATTTCTTTCAAAAGTCAGTAGTCTAGCAGGAAGAAAGGATGTGGCGGTTCCTACAGGTGCAGGTATTAATGAACCTAAACTAATTATGTGAATAAGTATTCCTTTAAAATATACTGCGAATTTGCGAGCATTGTTCTGTTAGAATATAGCAAAATTTGAAATCTGCGTGATTATGGTTCATATTTACCATTGTAAGTGTTCTGGTAACTACAAGTTACAGGAGTTCGATATTTGCTTTTAGTGCAGAATGGCTGTTTCTCAAACTAGTTTGCTTTCAGAAAAAACTGCAGATGGTGTGATAATATGCGGGATAATTCCCCTAAAAATTGTTTGATTCACTCACACTCGAAATACGTTTTATTTAATTGTTAACCCTAGTTGTTCAATAAAATATATCTGTTTTTCACACATTCCAAAAAGCGTAAGTATTTCAACTGGGCAAGCGAGAAATTGGGTAAGCCTGGCTACCAACTGCAGTAGGTGCGAGTATTAAAAGAAAACTGCTACGCGACGTGGTGCACGTGAAACACTTGAAGGAGATACAGAGAGAAAGAAAGAGAAAAAATGAGAGATAAAAAAGAGAGCGATGGAAAAGAAGCGATAGAAAAAAAGATAGAGAAAAGAATGAGAAATAAAACGAATAATGTCATGAAATAGGCAAAGACAGAGAAATACATAGAGAGAAAGAAAAAGTCACAGTTTCGCCGCAAGGGCGAAGCAATGAATGCGATAGCAAGAAGTTAATGCTATACGAAGTTAGGCTCGCCAATGGATTCTCTCACTTTGAACAGCGCTCCTGTTGCAAAGGCGGCCGAAGCAGCGAAGTAAACTAGCGTGTTTCAAGTGTCGAGCTGTGACACTTGATAGTTCGCGCTCATCTTCTGTTTGTTCGTTTACCGGCATCCCTTGAGCTCGAGTGGCTTTCGTACGCTCCGTAACATGAGCGCGGAGATCACGGTGAAAGCGTAAAACATCCCTTTTCCCCTCACCACGAGAAAACCGCGTGAGCAGACAGCGGAAGGGCAAGGTTCTCCCTGCGCAAATATAAGAAGAAGCGAGCGAGCTCGCCGACGACTTTTAAATGCGCCTGTCGCGCTCCTAGCGCGATCTCGCTGGTAATGAACAAACGCTTATAAGGGCCTGTCGTCTCTGAGTCCGCCCAGTGGTAAAGGGTGCGTATATAACGCTCGCCGTTAGCTACGTGGAGGATGTGTGCTTTGTGGCGTAGTGGTTAGCGCCACTCGCTGCCGAGCAAGAGGTCTCTGGTTCGATTCCGCGCTTCGGAAGCAGATTTCTGAATTATTTTTCTTTGGGGCTTATATATATATATATATATATATATATATATATATATATATATATATATATATATATATATATATATATATATATTATGACGTCTCAGTCGTAACGAGGTTTATTTGGTCGCGACGTCGAGAGTGAACAAGCGCTACGGCCACGATGATCAAGAGCACACACCCGAAGACGATGATGATGAAAGGCAAACGCGTGATGATGATTACAATAATACAGAGATGAGGAAGAAGTACATATTAGATGCCTACACTAATTCCCCCCACGTGGAAGCGGCCAGCCTGGCCGCTGCAAGTCAAGGTGACGAGGAACGTCGCGTGAAGTGCTTCATCCGAGAAACGTGAACAATCTCGGTACTGCGGTAACGGTGGTCAGTAGGGACGACAAGTGGTGTCACGCGATAGTTTACAGGAGAAGTCTGCTCCAAAACTATGTATGGGCCGATAAACCGAGGCTGGAACTTGTCACACAGACCAGGTGTGCGAAGTGGTGTCAAAAGCAACACCTCGTCACCAGGTCGGAAGGAGACAACGCGATGAGATGTGTCGTAGACGAGCTTCCTGGCTTGTTGCGTGGCTTCTGTGTTCATGCGAGCGCGCTGGCGACACTGCGCAAGTCTCGAAATATATTCTTCGGAAGAAGTCGGGGATGAATGGCCATTGCAGGTGAAGAAAGAAACGTCGAGAAAAAATGTAGGCGAACGCCCGTAAACGAGATAAAACGGTGAGTAGCCGGTTGTGCGTTGAACGGCCGTGTTGTAGGCGAAAGTGAGAAATGGTAGCAGTTTATCCCAGTTTTTGTGGTCCGGTTGAATGTAGACGGCGATCATATCGGCAAGGGTTCGATGAAATCTTTCGGTCAGGCCGTTGGTTTGAGGATGGCAGCTAGACGCTGTCTTGTGTGTAGTGCTAGAAGCGCGTACGACTTCACTTAACAGTTGTGATAAGAATGCCCTTCACGGTCGCTCAGAAGTACTCTGGGAGCACCATGACGCAGAATTATGGCGTGAAGGACGAAGTCAGCAACTTCCGAAGCTGAACCAGTAATCACTGAAGTCGTCTCAGCGTAGTGCGTGAGGTGGTCCACGGCGGTCACTATCCATCGATTTCCAGCGCCAGTGACGGGAAGAGGCCCATATAGGTCGACACCTACGACCTCGAATGGTGTTGTGCGGCACGGAATTGGCTGTAATTGGCCGGCAGGAGCAGATGTCGGAAGGTTGCGACGCTGGCAAGAAGAGCAGGAACCTACGTACCTTGCTACGCTTGTTGAAAGGCCAGGCCAATAAAAACGGCTTCGAATGCGGTCGTGGGTTTTGTGGAAGCCAAGGTGGCCAGCTGTCAAATCGTCGTGAAAGGCGTTAAGAACATGATGTCGAAGAGAGCGAGGTAAAACGGGCACCCAGAGTTGACCGTCAGGGTGGTAAATGTGACGATGCAGAACACCATTCTCCAGCTTAAATTGCGAGAGTTGACGATGAAGCCGCGCGTTAGGTGGACGGGATGCTGCAGAGAGGTGATCTATAATGCGCCGGCAGTACGGGTCAGCCAGCTGGCAGGAGCGGAATAGTTGATCGTCATCGTCTGGTAGCTGGTCCATCGAGGCGAGCGAGGTAACTGAACTAGAAGGTTCGTCCGAGCAGGTGTTGTCGAAAACGGTTGCGGGAGCGTCGAGCGGAGCGGTAGGTAGTGGGCAACGAGAAAGAGCGTCGGCGTCTTGATGTTTTTTGCCAGACTTGTAAATGATGTCGAAATCATACTCTTGGAGACGTAGAATCCACCGACCCAAGCGTCCGGAGAGGTTCTTTAGTGTAGAAAGCCAGCATAAGGCGTGGTGGTCCGTAACGATGGTGAAATGACGGCCGTGCAGATAAGGGCGAAATTTCTGTACTGACCAAACCACAGCCAGGCACTCCTGCTCAGTGATCGTATAGTTCTTCTCGGAAGGGGTCAGTACGCGACTAGCGTATGCAACGACTCTCTCGCGGGAAGAGTCGTCGCGTTGGAGAAGAACAGCACCTATACCGCGGCCGCTAGCGTCTGTGTGCAGGAGTGTCGGTGCGGTTTCATCAAAATGGCATAGTACAGGGTCTGACGTGAGGGCTCCCTTCAGCAGGTCAAACGCCGATTGACATTCGTCGCACCAGACAAATGGTACATCGGAAGCAGTCAGCTTGTGCAGGGGCGCAGCCATCGAAGCGAAGTTCCGTATAAAACGACGAAAATAGGATACGAGACCAAAATGTTTGAGGCCCGTGTACTTAGATTTAGGTGCACGTTAAAGAACCCCAGGTGGTCGAAATTTCCGGAGCCCTCCACTACGGCGTCTCTCATAATCATATCGTGGTTTTGGGACGTTAAACCCCAGATATTATTATTATTAAGAAAACTTCGCAAATCCTTAGGCCTTTCGGGGCGAGGGAAGTGAAGGACCGCAGCAATCTTGTCAGGGTCAGGGCGAATTCAGTCCTTGCTCACGACATGACCGAGAACCTTGATGGATTTGCTGGCGAAACGGCATTTCTTGGTGTTGAGTTGTAGACCAGCGGTGGCGAGGCATGTTAGGACTTCATCCAGGCGTTGCAGGTGCTGAGGAAATGTTGATGAAAAGATGACAATGTCATCAAGGTAGCAGAGGCAAGTCTTCCATTTCAGGCCACGCAGCACGGTGTCGATCATGCGCTCAAAAGTCGCGGGTGCATTGCAGAGCCCGAAAGGCATCACGTTGAATTCGTAGAGTCCGTCGGGAGTTGCAAACGCTGTTTTTTCTTTATCATCTTCGTGCATGGGAATTTGCCAATATCCTGAACGCAAATCGAGGCTTGAAAAGTATTCCGCGCCTTGTAGGGAATCAAGGGCGTCGTCAATGCGTGGCATGGTGTACACGTCCTTGCGAGTGATCTTGTTAAGCGCCCTGTAATCAACGCAAAAACGCACGGAACCGTCCTTTTTCCGGACCAAGACAACAGGCGACGACCAGGGGCTAGCTGATGGACGGATTACCTCTCGTTGGAGCATGTCAGCGACGTTTTCTTCGATGATTTTGCGCTCAGCAAGAGACACGCGGTATGGGCGGCGGTGCACAATAGATGTTCCCTCTGTCTGAACGCGATGCGCTGCAGCGGTAGTCTGGTCCAACGTCGAGGAGTAGGCGTCAAAAGAATCGGCGTGTTTTGTTAACAAAGCAAGCAGCTGCTGCGCCTGCGTAGCGGACAAATCATCGCTGAGGAGTTCAGTAAAGGGAGAGGAAGAAGCAGGCTCAGAAGTTGGAGGGTCGTTGGTAGAGGCAGGTGTAAGTGGCGCCGCGCTTACAGGCTCAGCATCGGCAACGCAGGCCACCGTGGTACCCTGTGGAAGGAGAATTTTCTCCGATGTGGCGTTCATGACCATGACGAGCGCGGAGCCGTTGCGAAAGCGAACCACACCTGACGCAAGAGCTATGCCTTTGGTAACGCAATGGGATGAAGGGGACACCAAGACATCACCGTGGTCGATGTCCTTAGACGTAAGGGTCACAATTCGCTCTTGACGTGGCGGTAGTTCGAGATCTTCCGTAGCGAACAGACGAAGTGGCTTGTAGGTGTCGTCGTCTAACATGGAGTCTGTGTCTGTAATGTGTAGAACACGTTGCCCACAACAAATGGCGGCCGAAGCAGAAGATAGAAAGTCCCAGCCTAAAATTAGCTGGTGAGAGCACTGGGTTAACACTGTAAACTGGATGTAATGAAGGATGTCATCGATAAAAACACGGGCAGTACAAAGAGCGGAAGGGCGTATGGTGTTCCCCTGGCCTGCGACTAGCGTGGGTCCATTATAAGGCGTCGTGACTTTCTTGAGGCGTTTACACAAATCAGCATGGATCACAGAAAATGTCGCACCGGTGTCCACCAAAGCATCGACGAGAACTCCTTCCACTATGACAGAAAGCATATTGAACGGGCGTGCTGGAGGAATTTCAGTTCTACTTCGGAATGCAGTTTTCCTTCCAAAAACTGCATCACTTAGTTTTCCGTACGGTCGGCAGTGGTGAACGAGGCAAGGCGGAGTGGAGAGGAGGAGCGACGAAAGGGCGAAGGTGATCGGCGTCTTGCGGACCGGTACGTACTCCGTGCGTCAGTCGATGCGGGCGGAGGTGGAGACCGCTGCGGAAGGGACGAATAACGCCGGCCGTAAGAATGCCCAGTGGAGAAATCACGTTCTCGCATATCGTAACCACGACGCTCGTCCTGCTGGCGCTTGCGGCAGAAACGTGAGATATGCCCGCGATATCCGCAATAATAGCACGTTGGGCGGGACGAACGCCAAGGCGGGTAGTAGAGGGCGTTCGGTGCACCGGAGGATAGTGCCGGAGGTTGTTATGGCGACGACACCGAGGCGGCTGCTTCTCGGCGCGAAGACAGCTTGGCTATTTTCAGCAAAGACGCATCAATGTTGTTTTGTTAACGAAAGTCTTCCTGCAAGCTTTCACAGTTTCGCTATTAAAAAATAAAGATAAAGAAGGAAGGCCATTCAGCTCCGCTCCTGCCTCAGGCTCGGCATAACTAATGCGAAGGTGGCATAATCTTTTTCTTTTTTTTTTGCTGCGCTGTAAGAGCGAGCAACAGTGAAAGTTTTATTCAAAAATAATAGCATTCAAAAAGTAATAGTATACGTTGCTGTGTGCCTTCGGCTACTACATAAAAAGAAAACAAATAAAAATCATGCACAGCCACAGGATTTTGTGCCCTTTCATGAAGCGATAACGACTAGAAACACTCAGCTCCGTCACATAATCTGCTGTTGAAGCGCTCAATTGAAATTTGTATGAGAAATATTACGTATCCTAAAGAAACTTCAACAACTCGCGAAATCATGTAATAATGATGGTCGTGTGCTTACCAGTACTGCATAAATTAAACGCCTAAAAATATTCATATCACCGGGAGTCACTGTGAATATTTCATTTTCACCTATTTGGCATAGAATGTGCCTTAATGACTATTTTGCACTTGATTAAGTACACATTCACAAAACGTACAGGGAGTCAGTCCCTTTGCGTAAGATAATAATTTTTAGTGATAGGAGTGAGAAACAAATTTGCTGTTCTATAAATGTTTCGCATGAAAAAGAAAAATGTACTTACAGAGTTAAGTTGTTTTTATTTTTGTAATGAACATCAGCTGTAACAGTTTTCGCTGTTTCATTCAGAAGAGTTGCATTTACACTGATACAAGTAAATTCTTCTCCCCAAACACTGTCGTTGTTATATGTCGATTTGAGAAGGTAGTATGTTGAATTGAAATCTCTCTGGAGGCTCTGAAACATATTTCAATGGCATTTTTCTGTAACTGAACTACCTGGTTGACAGATTAGTGTTTGCTTCTGATGAAAGAGCTCTTGATCTCAACTAAATATGTGAAGATTTCGTTATAAAACAAGACAAGTGTCATTTCATTAGCGGCAAATGCTCAGAAACAGGGGAAACCACATTGCCGAGTTTTGTGACCGAACCCAAAGGCCAGATAGATATTTCGGGCATCTAAATGACCGCAACTGCGAATGAAATCCTGAAAAGAAATTGTTTTTTGAGGATTGAATACTTATAAAATAACGATTAAGAAACTGTGGCATCATCGGAGGGCTGAATATTCTATTGAATGGATTGCATTGGAAACACAATGAGCAAACACGCGGTGCTACCACGTGTACCAGGCTTTGCATAATTGAAAACAAAAGTATTCGCTCAGACAGATGGGTTCACAAGGTATTTGAGTGTGTACTTCCAAGGCGTGAAGTACTTGTGGGAGAGGCTTAACCCTTTCAGCCCTGGATTTTTTTATTTTGGTCGGGGAATTTTTTTGTGCGTGTTTTCCTAATAGTTATGTCCTCGGAAGACGACAAACGAAAAAACTCAGCCAGTGGTGCAAGTATTAATGGATTTACAGACATGACATCAAATTAGGTCATCAGGGCTCAGCGGTTGCGAAATGAGAAAAATGGCATCTTTTTTCCTGCTGTTCACTAGAGTACGCAAAATGTGAACCACGTCTCATTTTTCAATGTCATACTCATTGAAACAGCTTCGGTACGTCGATCCGAAAATTGCGCTTAGCCGCCTCGGCGTGACCCATGACTTCGGTCAAGCTTCTTCTTCTTTGCGGCTCCCAGCTCCGCAAGCGTGTCACCATTTTGGTGTCAATCGCAGTGGGGATGATTGAAGAAGTATTCCCCCAAGAATCGGCAGTTTTGGTTTCATTTCCGAGGTGCTAGGGCAATTGTTGTGTGATGGTGTCAATTGACACCGCCAGGGCCGTAAGGGTTAAGAATATTATAGAGATACATGGTAAATACGTTACCCCAAGGAGGTTTGAAAAAAAATTCTGGAGTGGAAGCTCTCACAACAGTTTCCCAGCGCAAGTGAAGCCAGCTTTTGCCCACCAAAGAGCTCGGAAACATGCTCTTTTGTGGTGGTGTCTACCTAGAGATCAAATGGCACTGATCTGTTACTGTAAATACTACGTTAATTATAGAATAAAAGATCGTTGTGGCCGACCCGTCGAGAGGAGTATTGGCGATTGATCTCCAATAAAATTTGCCATGGCTTTGAGGCTTACTTACGAAATCTAGTAACATGAAGACACACTTGCAGCAGTATCTTACCCCTCAAAATTGCCATAATAAACTTGTCTGGCGTGCGTCAAAAACGCTCGCTTTCTTTCGCCAAACGCCGATGGTTTATCATGCCCCTACTAAGATGGCGGGCGCAGCCGCCCTCTTTTGGTGGGCACGGCTTCATTATTGCGCAATATTCGCCACTCCAGCAATTTTTTTTAACCTCCTTGCGTTACCCCAACTGAAATTCACGCCATGATCTACGATGGCGAATTACGCAAGATTAAAGACAAACGTCTGAGAGGTATACTTTTCCAGCAACCGGCGGCTGTTTTGCATGAACGTTTTTTTCGTATTCAGTATTAATATCAAAAAAAGGTTACAAAATTGCCAACTGATCTTTCATCTAGGAGCGACATTCTACGACGCGCAAAACTTTTAGAGCATTTGAGGATCAGACAATATTGTAGCTGACCTCTTTTATATCGCATTATCCAGCTTTTAATGGAATCGCTTTCTTTTAAACATTGACGCAATACAAGTAACTTGGTGAGTCTCTAGAGAAATGCCGTACTGCTCCCTTAATATCACCTCCTCTAGAAAGATGCCTGCCGCGTGAGCCAAAAACCTCGTTCCCTACCCTTTCCCTCCTTCACTGTTTCTAGTGAGGGCAGTAGCTGGGGATCCTTGCGGTGGCCGCTTGCAACACACATTTGCGCATGCGCACATTACCCCCCTCGACGTCGCACCACGTCAGCCCCATTGAAAAGAATAGGAGAGAACCTGGCGCCATCTCTCGACAAGAGACCACAACTCACGGCAGGACGGCTACAATGGGATAGCCGGCGACTCCGCAGGCATCTTTCTAGAGGAGGCGTTGCCTTAATATCACCTTCACGAGCTGAGGTTGGCATAAGCTACAATACGCAGGCATTTCTACGATACGATATGCAGGCTATTCTCAAAAGTGCAGAATTTAGAGATATGGGATTTTTTTGATCGAGAGAGAGAGAGAAGAGAGAGAAATGTTTTAATGTAAAGCTGGAGATGTTTGCCTGGCTATTCGCCTGACATGCTACTCCAGGTGCTCCAGGGTGATGATTATGATATATACACTGATAACCACACACACATACACAGACTACACTGTTTACAAAGTTTCGGTCAGGTTTGTGGCCCGCAAGAAAGTCAGCAGCGCTTTCGTTGCACGTAACGCACAGGTGCTGTTTTGCCATGGGCCCAGAATGTGCCGCAGTTCTAAGCACGAGTCCTGTTGAAGGTGCAAAGCCGCCTTCAGAGATCTTCTTTCTGTTGCGTATCGCCTGCATTCGCAGAGATCGGACGTCTCATCTACCTCAGCGTGAAGTCGCGACTAACAGACAGACAGACAGACAGACAGACAGACAGACAGACAGACAGACAGACAGACAGACAGACAGACAGACAGACAGACAGACAGACAGAGGACTTTATTCAGGTCCTGAGGAACTGCATTGTAAGGCCCCCTTTTAGGGGGAATCCGTAGCAATCACGGGACGCTCCCACGTAGGGACCAGAAGACCGTGGCCCTCCACCCTCTCGCAGGCCCTCTGGAAAGCCCGAAGTTGACCAAAGAGGTCGCCGCTGTTAAGGGCTTCCTCCCCCTCCCAGGTTTCTTCTTTGTTGAACTCTGCGTCACGTAACGCAGGACATTGACCGAGCATATGAGGTAATGAGCAATTTCCCTCTCCGCAGTCCGGGCAATGCGGTTCGATGTTGGGAGTGAAATGACTGAACCTGCCCCTCGAAGGGAAAGACCCCGTTTGGAGTATCCTGAAGGCCGATCATTGAGGTCGAGTAAGTTAAGGACGAGGAAGTGGAAAAGCGCTCCGAGATTGATGATTCTGTTTTATTCAACGTCTTTGATGACATCGTCACTAAGACGATACCACCTTATAAGCTACAATATGAATGCTCATTATCTTAGGTGACAGACAGGGGGAAGGACTGACGTACAAATTCAGTCAGCATAAAAAAAGCTTACTCATTTAAAAGAAACCTTGCATCTTAACAACCAAATATGCTGCTCTTGAAATACATTCAAGACCGTCGAGATGTTCTAAACCCGTCTATATTGCACTTGCGAGGATGATCGATGAAGACAGCACAGTTTTATTGCAACATGGCGCCTTTCGTCCGTTCTCATAAAATATTTCGCGGTCAACAAGACAGGGCAGCAGATGGCTGGTGTTGTCTACTTAGGAGTCGTTTGCCGGCGGCCAGCCGGTTCATGCCTTTCGAATGCCATTGGACGGCGTACATGCTTATACTGCTAAATATCTAATGAAAGCGCATGCGCTATCTACGTGCAGCATCGCAATGTGTACATACCTGGCCTTCACTGTTACTAATGCTTTCCACCTCCGCATATAATTAAGAACGCAGCGTAATCGCGATCATTCATTGCTTCTTGACAACCCACCCGCCCAGCCTCTTCCTTGTGCATGCCAGTGAAACATGTATTGCCGCTGACGATCGTATTATACAGTTGCTGCGCTGTGTGTTTTTTTTTGTCTAAGTATTCCCTAAACGAATGAAGGGACTTCCAAAATGCGCGAGGTTTGCCGAACAGCGGCCAGTACCAAAGCACCAGTGAGGTCCAGACCCGCAATGCTACGATACGAAAGACAGCCTCACCGGCTGTTAAAAGGAAGCTACTCGCTTTCCTTCTTTTCGTTTGGTGATCGCATCGGGCACATAGAAAAATTAAAAATCATATCGTAGCGCGCAGCCTACCTGAGAATATTATTCCTCTTATCAGATATAGGCGCCTTTATCATGAACGTACGTTGAAACGTAAACAAGTTTAGCCGAGCCGCCCCAGCTGAATGTACCGTCCCTGTCCTTGCTGTCATCGGAACCTTCATATTAGATTCTGTCACGTGTTTCTCGCTCGCGAAGCGGTGCTTATATTTGCTTTGTTCCTAAAAAGCTAAGCCGCGTCGTGCAGAATTTCTATTGCAATTTTGACGTAAATATGAGTCCTTCTTAGCCTGCCTGCCCGCCGTGGGTCTTGGCGGAACCAGTGCGCTCTTTACTCGTCGGGACACCACGTGGCATGTGTTCTAAATTGTCCAAAGCCGCATGCCGAAACATTAGGCGAAGGATACAGTCGTTTGTTATCTTCGCATGACGATCCTACCAGACGATTGTGAACATAGGTTTGTGTCAACACACCTTTAACTCTTTCAGGCACAGATATCCATTTCTGGCGGGAAGCAGAGCTCTAGTGAAAAAGATGTTGAACTATAGTTTAACAAGAAAATGTTTTATGCCAGGGTCCATCAAGGCCTTCATGACGTATTTCCGGCACAGAAATACGTCAGCAAAACGAATGCCATCAAATGGCAAAGAAATAAATTGTAAGAAAAATTTCCGTTAACAGCAATCAAACACACGACCTCTCGGTCCGCCACGACGGCTGGCGGACGTTCAGCCGACTGAGCTACCGCCAAACACATTACGGAGGCTACATGAACGCGCTTTTTATCTTTCACACTTTCCTTTCACAGTGCTTTTCGACATACGGATGAATTTTTTGAGCGTCCCCTTTATAACCAGGGGATGAGATGTGTGTCCCTAGGCTCGAAAAAAAAAAGAAAAAAAGGCATCGTTGCTACTACCGTCCCACTCGGCGAGTTTCCAATATAAGTGCAATTTCGTCAACGCTCACATCGCGAGGTGGTGGCTTTAGCTCAAGCCAGGCTCACAACATCCATCCATATCGAAAAATAGCTCTCCGACGCTCGCGTGGCTGACGCACCGCGTTCCCTGCTTGCCGGTTGAAAACTAACGGCAAGGCTAGATGGAAGACACGACGCACGTAGCGTTTCTCTTCGAGCTTCACGACGCTTTCAAGGAGTGCATGTCGAGTATCAGTGTTTATTATGTGCTTGTTGATGTCATATAGAAAGAAGAGTTACATCCTGTCAGCCCGGCCCTCGGAGCAGCTAACGGTATGTCTGGCCATCCATTAGATTTTTGCTTCAGCGAAAACTACGAGGTTTGCGAGGCCAGGACGATGAACTTTCGCTGCAATGACGCCCGTTCTGCAGACCTAGTTCTCAAGGCTACCGAATGTTCCGTAGTGGATCCACAGTGCTCATGTGACGATAGACATTTCAAGGGTCCCGAAGTCGGAATGCTGAAGCCTTTTAGTGAGAGTAGATCCGAAGGCCCTACCCTTGGAGCGGCTAGCGCTACGCCATCATCGTTGATATTGACGCGTAAGAACTGTGGAATCACGCGCGCGAAGGAGACAGACACAACGTTTGACGAGAAGATGAAGCGACTCCAATATATTCAGAAATCATTGCGAACAGCCATTGAAGAAGTAATGAAAAAAAGTGACGTGGTACTTTCGTCTAGGTTACCGAGAATTTGTGAGCTCAAGGAATTGCACATAAACCTCGAATTAATAAGACAGGACTTGAAGAAAATAGACGGCCACATTTATGACGCTATACCTCTTGAAGAAATAAAAAACGACGTCGAAAATTGTGAAAACTTTGACTTAGACATCCTAAGGGCGATATCAGACCTTCAACTTCAATTAGCGGAACTTGAGAATCGACCGTTGTGCGCACTCGCACAACCAACACAAAGTTCATCGACAAGGTCTAAGCCGAGGTGGACTTACTCGCCGGGCAAGACAATGACCGTCACCGACACTGGAAATGAGACGGTCAGATTAAGAAATTCTGGTACCAATGCGCAAAATGGCCTAAACTGCAAAACTGTTATAGTGAGTGGTTCCAATGATGAAGCAATGACACCAGCTGCGTCTGAGCACAAAACGATCGAAACCATTCACAGAAATTCTGCCGGAAGTACAGTTGTGGGATCTGGCGCACTGTTGTCTGTCGATTGCGGAAGTTCTCAAGACATTTCCAGTTACGACACATTCGACTCCACTGCGACAGAAGCGTCAAACGTGTGTCACGTAGACCGAAGGACCAAGCGAATGAAAGATCGAGGTTCACAAGCAAGCCAAAACGTAAATACTTTTACAGAAGACACATGGAAAACGGTACAAGCCACACGAATCACGATCTCGGCTATGAAGACGGCAAACCTGAAGGAGAGTGTGCACTTCCATGGTATGCGGCTGAAGAGACGCAACCGTCATGTTGAAGGCGTACAGGACACAAGATCCAAGTGAAACCACCTGGCAGCTCGGAACGACAGAATAACGGCATCGATAGGAAAGGAACAAAGGAGAAGAAAGAAAAAACGGCCTTCACACGTGAGCGCCAAAGAATGCCTGAAACCAAAGAGAGTTAAAGCACGCAAAGGCTTCAAGAGACAGCACTTCATACCAAGAACGCGCGAGGCACCGACTGACCAAACCACATGCAAGCAGTGACTTCATGCAGGAAGAGCGACTGTGATTCAAGATCACTGCAAACGCTTCAAACATCGATGGAAAAGGAAGGTTCTCGTTAACATCCAGATAGCTCCGACTTGACTGCGCGACCACGGACTGGACTAGGACGATTGCGAAATGCGCTTCATTGACTTCGCCGAACTAAAGAATCGTCAAAGTGCGTGCGAGAGGAATCTGCGAACGTAAAGTAGTGGTTAGCGCGCGATGCACGTTGAGTGAATCGCGCATCGACCTATCTGCAGTCAGCGAAAGAAAATATGGCGCAACATGGTACAAGTGACATGACTTCGAGCTACCGCCTAGCCAGTGCGGTGGCTGAGCAGTGTTTTGTTGTATTGTGCCATCCTTTTCTTTCGCTTGTGTGCCATCCTTTCCTTTTGAATTCTTTGTCGCGGGCGGGAAGATGTTGAAAATGGAAGACGATGACGGTCGCGCACCGCGCGCTTGCAATCATCATTAGGATTAGTGCGTGGCATTAAAGGGGGAAGAAGGAGGCAGTCGTGCCGTCGGTCTCTGTTTTTTACAACAATCACGTTGATGTCACGAAGTTCCTGCAAGTACTACGCCATGTGGCATGGTATTGTCCAATGGACGTGGGCCTGTGTTCACACAAAAAAATGTCTCACACTAACATTTTTCGTGAGCGAATATTTAAACCAACCACGGTGTGAAACATATCACTAGCGAAGCTGGTCGACCAATGGAAAAACGCACTTGCGAGAGAGAACTTCTGTGGATTGCGCTCTGTGTAGCATTTCTTCAAGATAGAGCGATTAACTGGAGGTTCTCTCAACTTTAAATGTCCGTTCTGAGCTCGCTGTGTACAACATTATAGCGTGACTTCCCCAGCACATTTTCAAAGCTGCTTCAGTGTTCATTTGAGAAAAAAGGACTATATTGCTTCGCAGTCAATGCTGAAAGGAAGCGGCAAAACTGCTGGGAGAAAACGGCGTGAAAAGAAGCTGAAGCCAAACTGTCAACGTGAAACAGTGCCTCATCAGTGCGATTTACAGACCTTACTTTAATTCGCATTTTGCGTTATGCTTAGAAACACTCAATCTAGAGTTGCTCTCTTGATTGTTAACCTTAAAGCAAATCGGTTAACGTTTGTGGCTGAGTTTAAATACGGGGTATGAAAATGTACATCTCCATTGCAGCACATGTTTCGAACGAGCTTCTGTCATGCAACATAATCTACAATTTTAGCCACAAAGGTGTGGCTAATATGGCAAAATCATAATTAGAAATTATGTCAGAAGTCTTAATATATTTACCGCCCAAGCGTCTTGATTTCCGCCGAAGAGTGTTTCATTCGCCCATGCTGGTGGCACTTCTTGTTTCTTTTCTGACTTCACTTCGCAAAAAGCCATTACAAGAACGGCAAAAAGAACTAGAAGTTTCATTTTGATAGCCTTCCAATGTCTCCCAGCGGATGGAATGCTAAGTAAGGTGCAGCCTCAAAATTTATACGGTGCCGCTGTTCAGTATTGCCAATAAGATAACACGTCACAACCTTCAGATAAAGAAATCGTAGATAAAAAGCAGGTTCACTGAAGTTCAAAACTGATTGAAAAACAACGCGGTCTACGCATGAATTTTTTTTGGTTTCCTATACAATCGATTCTCGACGTCATGGGCTGATATGTCCTCTTGTTTTTTTTATAGTTACAAGCTTTCGAAATACGAAAAAATAACTATCAGGAATTTTTTTCTAAGATTTCATTTGAGTTCTGAACAGGTTATCTGACGTCATATATGATCAGTTGTTCTTGTAGTGCCAACGGAAGCTTCAGAATTATTGGTAATTTCTACAGAAAAAAAGATGTGGGGCCTGTTCAGTTATGCAAATCACAGTTGTCTGAATTATTGACAATATATAGCCAACGTCGCAAGCGACCTGGCACAGCCCTTGCTGGACTCCTTCACCCGATCGCCATCCCTACCAAGCCTTTCTTCCGTATTGGTGTTGACCACCCCCCCTTCGGCCCTTTTCCTGAATCAAACTCTGACAACAAGTGGATCGCTGTTGCTATAGACGATGTGACCAGGTATGACATCACTCGAGCGCTCCCCACCAGCACTGCTACTGATGTTGCCGACTTTTAAATGGGAAGCATTTCTTAGCGAACCTTTGGCACTTCCTGCGTATCTATCTATCTATCTATCTATCTATCTATCTATCTATCTATCTATCTATCTATCTATCTATCTATCTATCTATCTATCTATCTATCTATCTATCTATCTATCTATCTATCTATCTAGCCGCCTACGTCTTGGTGCTGTCATGATCACCTCCTCAACTTGGTGCTGACCAAAATTTGCATGTGAAGGATGGAGGATATGACGAATATGACTGTCGGGTTTGGACATAAATAACGTGAAAATCATTTCGCATACGTCGCCAAACCCTTTCTTCCAGACACGTGTGGCACATAGCCGTTTACCACGGGCCGCGGGTACGGATATGCGCCACAGGTGGTTTACAGTTTATATCTACCTAGGAACGGCGAGAACAGACATCGATAATTTAAATGAGACATCGTTATGAAAAACTGACCTCGGCCGCGTTGACCCCACGAATGGAGAGAATAAGAATTAGGATACCAGCAGGAATCGAACCCAAGCATTCTGCGTGGCAATCAGTTATTTTACCACAGAGTCCCTCCAGGTCTATAAACCGGTTTGAAAAAACACCTTATGCAGGCGTAATGTCGCTGCAACGTGAATTATGTTCGTGGTGCTGGCTATTTAATTTTACAAGAAAGCAATAAACACTAGATATGTAGTCCTGCAATTCAGGCGTCATATCAGATTACCATCCGTGGTTCCAGTGTTGGCTCTGCTTTTATAGCAATCTAATAAACATTGCATTTTATTCCTATGATACAGCAACCTATGTTGAAGCATTGCTCGACCCCGGTGGAATACATTAAGGAAAGCTACGTGTGATATTCGCAATGCCCACGAACTATAGGTGGCGCGCCGTGCTTTTCAAGATGGCGCCAGGAGGAGGGTCAACCCGTTTGTTAGCATAGGAACAGATGGGACGTGCGGACGTACGGACCGTGCCACTTTCACCGGATGAAGTCATGAGCTGCGCTGAAATTGATATGAGACTAAAATACTTTCCCAAACCATGGAAAGTGCTAAGTACTCGCCACCTAATTATTTGCTGCGAAGTGAAAGGTTATATTTCAGCTCCGTTACCGTGCATAACGATGCATTGCGAAATCCTGTGCGTGCTACATAAACCTGTATGAACTAGAACAGACGTATGAGCTGAACGGCACTCCGAGGTAGTACGTACCGAGCCTGCCTCACGGATTTGCCGCAGTAGTAGGCCGCCAGCGAGTAGCGCCATCGCTGCTGCGCGTGATGATGGCTTGCAAACATAAAAGTGTTCTATGAAAATACCCCGTCGTCATTACTTGCGCAGTCGGAAACACGGAGTTACGTCTTCAACGGAACACAAGCATTTAACATGTCATTCAGTAGCGCTTGTGTCACAGCCATGCCGAGACTCTAGCCGTGTGTACTTCACTCGCATGTTGCAGGTTCGATCAGCACGATCGAAACATGAATATCGAAAAGAATGCACACGTATGCTTTTCGCAACGTCGAAGAAGTTCGCCGAGAGGCATGGATTGTGGCCGTGACTGCACGTTCCATCGCTCTAACCATTTCGCTTCGCTGGTCGAGCTCGAGCGTGTTGGCGGCATGTGGCCCTCCATAATATCCACAATAATTGATACATGCAATGCACAAGAGGAACTATGCTTTTATTATGATCTCGCTCAAGGATATTATATAATAAATACAACCAAAGTGACTTACGAGCGTGAAAGAACATTAACGCACGAGGGGACGTGAAGTGCAACTCGCTCCTCGTGAGTTAGCAGCTGTTGGTTCATCGTCGCTGTCACTCTCAGTGCTTTCACAGTCTTCTACGTCCAGTGAAAAATCCTCGTCGTCAAGTTGGTTTCTTTCAACATCACTGCTGAACGCAATCTGAAGAATTTCCTCCGCCGAACGACTTCGACCACTCCGCGTCACCACGTTTACAATTAGAGAGACGTCTGGGCGCGGAGAACGTTTTGCCAGGTTTTGTTCTCAGACCGGTCAACAAGCAAATCGCTTGCAGTGTGCTGCCACCTATCAACAAACGTACAAAAACAAGCGGCGCAGCGGTGGCTATGAAACCCAACACACTGGCGAAGGACGGCGTGGATGGAAAGCGTTCGCTCCACGAAAGGCGTCGAGCAGACGCGTCCTCGAATGATTGAAACGTCGCTCGCACGATTCGTAACATCGCTTTGCTGACAAAGGATAGAGGCCCTATTTTAATGTATCGCCAACTTGAGATCGCTCAGTTATACATGAGCACGTCGCGAGCCCGCGCGACCTCCCTCCCGCGTACAGTGTTATGGGACTCATGCACTACAAGAAACACTGACCAATTATATATGCAAGTAAAACAGGGTGAGCTTCAACTGAATATGTCAGACGATAACATTTAACTTACCTAGGTGGCTACAGAAAGCCTCGCGAAGCTGATAGTATGTGTACACTGTGGGCTAGCATTGAAAGCGCGAGTTGCCACGTATTTTCACGAAAACTTCGCGTCTCGCAAGAACGAATCAGATTTCTCGTGTCACGGAGGGCCCGGTTTGTTCACTGATGCAGGGAACATGCAAAGTCGTAGTGTTCCTTTCTTGCCAACGCATTAACAGTGAGGCTAGCACAGCCGAACAAGGGAGCGACTGCATAGTGCCGCCATTTTGTCGTCTACTAACCCTCCTCGAGAGGACGCTCCTGAATTCCGCTCTGTGGCGCGACAGTCTATGGGCATTGCGAATGGACATGGTTGCACCATAAAGTGCACTTAGTTTTGATAATACTCCTGTATGTACTCTAACGTGAGGGCTGAGGTTAAGTCGCACCATAGGTTACCCTTTAAACGCCAGTGTTGTCGACGTGCCTAGTAAGCGCGCTATGTGCACACAGCTGCTGCACCTACAAAACCACGTCGATCGACTTTCTAACGCTTGGTTCAAAACCATAAAATACAGCATAGAAGTACTCGTTGACTGCTTCGCATGAAACCGTTTCCCAGAATGCGTGGGATCTGCCGAATGCTTTGCTCCACGACGTCATTCTACACCATGCCGCTCCTCGCCAATTGCTCACCGATCGTGGCCACGCATTTTTGTCACGAGTAATGGACGACCTTTTACGCTCTTCCTAAACGCAGCACAAGTTGACCACTTCCTACCATCTCCAAACAAATGGCCTCACCGAGCGCCTAAATCACACTCTCACGGACATGTTCTCCACGTATGTCTCATTTGACTACTATGACTGGGAGCAGGGGCTACCTCACGCGACCTTCGCTTACAATTCATCGCATCATGGCACCGCCGGTTACTCAACTTTTGATATGCTCTATAGCCGTGATTCGACGTTACGACTGGACACCCTACTTCCGACTACTACACCTTCGCTGAGCGAATACACACGTGATGCTATCGCTCGTGGCGACCGCGTGCGTCAGATCGCCCGCCCTAGGCTGTGGGCTTCACAAGCAACCGAGAAGACCCTCTACGACGACAGCAGGCATGTCGACGTTCGCTTCTCACCTGGTTCCCTAGTTCTCCTGTGGTGCCCAGTTCGTCGTGTTGACCGGTCAGAGAAGTTGTTATCTCGGTATATGGGTCCATACCGCATCGTCCGCCACGTAACGGACGTCACCTACGAAATCGTTCCCGTCTCCGAGACTAACAGAGAGGACTGGCCTCGTCTGGCCTCTGTGGGTTCTGTCCTCCATCTTGATCGATGCTGTGCACATCAGTGTAAATAGATTGTAAATAGTCACGCCTCGTGTCCTTTTACGTAACAATGTATTCTACATGGCTGCTTCGGCTGCGCTAATGTCCGTCTGTAAAGAAATTCTCATAGCACTAACTTCCTTACCTGTATTTTGTCATGAATTTGCCTCCATAAATAAAATTCACAACACGTCCTTGATTATGTTTGGTTATTGAATATACACAAAGTGGATCCTGCTTAACATGTACATGCATAGTCTCTTTAGATATTTGTTTAACATTGAGGCACTGGTTCTCCATACATGAAGAAGTGTGGTTATGAGCATAGCAAGTTCCTCACTGAAATTGTTACACGTTGCAATAGTTAATCTTCACCGCTCACACAGAAAATTTCGCAGTACTATACTGTTACGGCTGAAGTGTACTTGTGGCGTTTTCTTTTTTTTAAAGAGCCAAGTGCACTTTAACTGAAACATAGAATTACGCATTGTTTTGCTACTGACAATTTTGTTGCGCCTGCTTCGACGATTTTTGGCAGCGTGCTCATGTCACCAAACTAAATCAAATCTATGTTGCGGCTAAAATCTATGTAGCCCACTATCGTCGGTACTCAGGACCGAAATTTGTGTATTGCTCCGATAGAGTAGAAAGTGCCATTTGCGCTTGAAGTAGCTCGTAATGGACGTCTAAATCGCAGTCAATGAACGATATAGCTAGATTTTGTGGCGAAATTGTCATCATCTTTGAGCTACCATCGGTGCCGTCCTTTGTTCCTTGCGCTTAAAGGTGATGACTAGACTTGCAAACCGATTGTTCCTTCCGGGAGAAAGGCGCATTATTCTGGATCGTCGACAGGGCACTCAGTTTTAGCATCTAGTCAAGGTCTTCAAAAATGCTTCAACTCTTCTTCGCCTTAGCTCCATAGCTTCTGCTCAGCCCAATGAAAATGTAAGGTTTTGTTTTAAAGCTTACTGAGGGTCCTCGCCATGTCCAAAAGCTTTTCACGAAGCTTCGTAACTTTGAGCACAGGCCGATAAAGCTACGGACGTTCTTTGCAGCTTTGCGCACAGAAATTGTCTTAAATGCGTTGACTTTTGCAAGGTCCCACTGCCCATCGTTACAGTCAAGGAGACGGCCAATTACCGTAATTTGGTTGCACACGAATTGATATTCAATGTAGTTTAGTTGTACGCGATCGCGATGAAAAAGGTCTAAGCCGGTTAAAAGGTTCGCTATGTGGCTTTTAGAAGTCAGCAAAACAATAACATTGTTGCAGTAACATACGCAAGTGCAAAATTTAAAGCCTCTTAGCAGAGTGCATCATGTGCCTAAATGTTACCGGAGCCTCAAAAAGACCGAAAAGCACGACACTGAAGAAATAGAGACCACCAGGAGCTGGAAATTTCGTTTGAGCCCACCTGCAGTGCTGGAAACAGCCTGTGTATTCTTCCACCACTACATGCTTCCATTAACGTGAAGTATTTGTGACATAAGGAATACCTGCTGCACTTATTTATTTAGTTCACTCTGTATTCATCGAAAATGAGCTTTAACGCTGTTAAGAAATTTCCTCAAGCTCAGGAGCAAACACGAAAACACCGAAGCTATGAGCCTATTCTTTGAGAACTGTATTCTAGATTGGTGTATTCTCCCTTGGAAACAATTATGCCAGCTTCGCAATAGCGCTGCCGATCATGACTGAATAGCGTGGATGGGCGCCCATTTTAGTTTATCTTCATTTTCCTCTTTGTTTCTTCTATTCTTTCGGTATCTTTCTCTCTTATTCTTGTATACATTTTTTTGTATTGGTTTCCTTCTATATCTTTCTCACTTTATATATTGTTATCTTTCTTGATTTTTGATAGTTTTTTTCGTTTCTTCCCTTTCTTTTTTTTCTCTCTCTCTAGCTGTTTCTTTCCATTTTTTTTGTTCCTTTCTCTTTCTCTCGGTCTATTTTTTCCGGATTTTTTTTTAACTTTTTATGTGCTTATTTCTAGCATTTAAGATCATTTTCCTATTTTCTTTCTTTTTATCGCTTTCTTTCCCTCTCTTTCTTTTCCTATTTTCTTGTTGCTGTGTTTTCGCTTTTTTATCGTTTTATATTTTAATTCCCTTTATTTATCTTTATTTTCGGTTTCTCTTTCTTTCTATTACTTTATTTATCTGTCTCTCTCTCTCTCATTCTATCTCCTCTCTTTTTCTTTCCGCCTCCATTTTTCGCATCTGCTGTACACGAGAGTAGGGCTCGCCCAAAACCTGAGGAGTTTGGAAGGATGGAGCACAAATCACCGGTAGCTTAAACGTCGTCACTGTAAAGAGAATGGAGACAGCGCGTGCGGGTGCAAGATGATGATAGTTTTTACGATGGACCACTTGGTACCTACAGCTTGAACATCTTTCTTGTCAAAATTCTTCAGTAGCGAACAAGAACTTCTGTCTATTCTCGCATCTTAAATACTGCAACACTCAGTTTATCACACCATAGAACCATATCACCAAGCCGAAATGTCTTCCTTGCTACAGTTTGTATAAATGGGGAAAATGATAGCGTTCTCATTCGTGTCGTTCTAAGACTCGTGCTGGGGGATGTACAAGTCAATCCGAGCTAGGTGAAGAGTGTACTGAAGACAAGAAAACATTTTTTGGAGAGAAGAGCTACATAGGGTACCGGAGCTCAAAAGAACATGACATCTAGCACAAAGCTCAGCAAGCGGAAATAAAGATGGAAAAGGGAGAAAATCGTATGTTGTGTTCTGAAGCAGCGTTAGCGTCCTGAAATACAGCACTGTCCAACGGTGGGTGTGATTTGGGCAGATGTACATAACGATGATGTCCGTGACCAAGACGATAACATAACTTTTTTATTGGGCTGATCTGGTAATGGTGACCGTGAGATCTCGTTTTAGTGGTGCTTGAACCGCAGAGAACGTCATTAATAATACAAAACGAACTATTTTGCAGAGGTCAATACACAAAGCTCATAACGAAATTCGCCCTAACTACAGAACAATAAAATATTGAGTGCCCCAGGGATCAATATTAGGACCCCTTCTATTCACAAGGTACATAAATGATATCGTAAAAATTCCTTCATCTTCGAACATTGTCCTATATGCAGACGACAATAACATCTTTTTTTCTGGCCCCAACATAACAGAACTTGAGCAGAGAGCGAATAGGTGGCTTGAAGAAAAATTAGGAATGGTTGAGAGGAAATCAGCTGAGAATAAACGTGAGAAAAACTAATTTCATTCTCTTCCGTGCTAAAAAAACAATAAAATACAACCCAAAACTATATTTTGGTAATTCAAAAATAACATGTAACAGTAGCTGTATGTTTCAGGGCGTACACTTCCGCAATGAGTTGAACTGTTCTGATCACGTGAGTCATGTAAAAATGAAAATGGCTCGATCGCTTGGTGTTGTAAGCCGTATTAACTATCTTCTGCCACATTCGGTGGCAAAGCAGCTATACTTGTCTCTTGTTCATTCGCACCTCACCTACTGCAACTTAGTTTGGGGCACATGTAATAAGACCGATGCACAAAAATAATCACCATGCAACAAAAAGCATTGAAGCTAATAACTAAAGGCCAGATAGACATAGCAATTTATTTTCTGTTTTTCGTGTATTGTGTTTCGCTGAATGCTAGAAACATAAACTGATGAATCTTATATATATTTGTATAAAACAAGACTTTTCTTCATTCAGCAATATGTGCCTAACTCGTCACATTGTATATAACTTACGAAGGATGTCACTTGTTTCAGCTCGACCTAGAACAAATTATGGCGCACATTCACTTGACCATCGAATAGTAGATATATGTAACAGTTTTCCTTCTGTAGTAGAATTATCACAGAAAAGCAGATCTGTATATTATTTAAAAAAATTAAGAGCACTCTTCCACTCATGATGAAATGCTTGTTCTTCTTTTGTGTGTGTTTATGTCCATGCAATGTATTTTCCCACTTGCGATGTATACTTCAGTTCCATGTTTGTACTTCACTGCGTTTCAATTGTTAAGTTACAAACATTGTTAGCTGCACTTCAACTTTGAATTATGATTGATACTATTGTACCTATCCATTGATTAAAACTAATCGCAACTTTACTCTGATGGACATATAAACATGACAGGGTTTTATTAGCGCGATAGCGTTAGAGAGCTCGTGTCGCAGAAATTCCGGTGTCGGCGTCGGCACCGTTGGTTGTGAGCGAAAAATCATCCGTGAGCGAAAAATCCAGAAAGTAGCAAATAAAATAAACGATAAAATCTTCGGTCCCAATGAGGATCCAACCAGGGCCGTTCGCGTGGCAGGCAGGTGTCTTACCACAAAGCCACGATGTTACTTGCAGCTGCTTCGGAAAAAAACACTACATAAATGTCATGAAGTGAAAGGAGTCTCAACGCATTTTGTTCGGCAGGTGTCACGACGAAAACGAGCCCATACGGCGATTTGTAGGCGCAATCGCGAGGCCATCAAACTACGTCGAAAAAGGCCGGGTAGTGCAGCCATCGCCGCCTAATACACACACGAACTTTCAAACAGCTCTAAAAACGGACAACTATGTCCGTCTAGCGGAAAACATATCAAGCCAACGCAGCAAACGCTAGGTAATGTGCTGCCATCTGTGAGGCATTGTGAGAAATATGTCTCGACTTTTCATGGCATCCGAGAGGGCGGGCGCGCGGCGTATATCAGCTAAAGTCACTGTAACGAGAAAAGTACCGCGTTCCTCTTCTCTTCGCCGCCGCGCCCTTTCGGCGGCTTCGCCACATAAATGGTCCAGCTCGCTCGCCTCGCTAGTGTCTCCCGGCCGCAGACGCACGGCGCTTTGGAGGGCGATTGTTTTTATAGGCTCAGGAAAGCGTACAGGAACATTACGACATCCCGTATCGTTTTGAGACTTCATCGAAAGCATATCGAGGCATCGAAGAATGCCCAGTTAAGGCCCTCTTTGCCATTCCCAGCGGGATAAAGGATGCCAAACGATGGGCTGTGCGGCTGCACAGAATTAGGCGGGAAAGATTTGTTCCCACGACTGATACCCGCATTGAGGTAAGCGCTTCATTGAGAATTCGCGGATGTTTCGGGGAATGTTGGCGCCTACCCTGCACTAGTGCAGCTTGTTTCGCGTGGTTGTCGCAGGAGGTTCATGCACAATAACATTTTATTATGTTTGGCGTAAGATTGACGCCTTTGGGCTCATATAATGATCAGCGCGCCATGAAAACTGACTGCTACAGATTGGTACTGCCTGACGTGACTGTATGACGAACACAAATAACAGATGGTAGCATGAAAATAATGGCTGATGCTGTCGCGGCCGGTTCGCTTGCTTGATATGTCCCGAAATCGGTATTGCGTGACGTGACTGTATGACCAACATATATACCGTGCGGTAACCTGAAAATAATGGTACGCATGTCATGTAAAGCATGATTTACATGCCATGCTCATGATGCTCTCGCGGCCGGTTCGCTTGTTTGATATGCACCAAAATCGGTGTTCCGTGACGTGACTGTAATGCGAACGTTAATAACAGGTGGTAACATGAAAATAATGGCGCGCATGTCATGTATGGCATGATTTACATGCCATACCCATGATGCTCTCGTGGCCGGTTCGCTTGTTGATATGCACCAAAATCGGTATTGCGTGACGCGACTGTATGACCAACATAAATACCGTCATGATTTTCACGTTACCACTTGTCATTCGTGTTCGTCATACAGTCACCTCACGCTATACCAATTTGGGTGCATTTCAAGCTAGCGAACCACCCGCCATCGCAGCATGAGCGTGACAAGTAAGTCATGCCGTACATGACATGGAAGTCATGATTTTCATGTTACCACCTATCACTAACGTTAGTCATACAGAAATAGCTCGTCATAAAAATTTTGGTATATATGCATTTCATTAAACGACCGCGAGCGCCCCGAAACCATGTCATGTAAATCATGTTTTACATGGCATGTCTGTCATGATTTGCACGTTATAACCAGTCACTCATGTTCGTCATACACTTTTGTCACGCCATACTAATTTTGTTGTGTGTCAAGCTATCGAAGCGGTCGCGAGCGCACCATGAGCGTGGCATGTAAATCATGCCGTACATGGCATACATGTCATTATTTTCATGTTATCACCTTAATTTAAATTTGTCATACAGTCATCTTATGTCATACCAAATTTGGTGTACTTCCCATTAACGAAGCGGCCAGGACAGCACAAAGTCGGGGGCGGATAGATAGATAGATAGATAGATAGATAGATAGATAGATAGATAGATAGATAGATAGATAGATAGATAGATAGATAGATAGATAGATAGATAGATAGATAGATAGATAGTCACAGAAATTCGCTAAGAAATGCTTCACATTTAATAAATCCAGACAGCCGAGCGCGTAAATGCCGCGCAGTTCGCATTTCTTTATCGCGTTAGCACGCGTGCGTGCGCATGTAGGCAAGTGAAAATTGCCGCTATTTCTTTCCTAATCAGTTAGAGAACAACGGTATGCTTCATTCGGGGCTGCAAAAGCGCACGCAATGCGTAAAACATGCGTTACTCCACGTGAAATCAACACCGCACCGCCGCAGCTTCGGCGGCGCTGGACCAAATATGGCGGCGCGCACGACGGTCGCGGTACTTTTCCCGTTCCAGTGACTTTAATATCAGCAAGAGTCGCGTATATGCGACTCTTGCTTTAGATCGAAAGCCTGTACAATTCGCGCGCGTGCGTGCGTGTGTGTGTGTGTGTGTGTGTAACAATACACATTAATAAGTATGCACTTAGTGGTTGAAGTGCGCACTGGGGGCCGGATTTCGCTATCGCGTTCAACTCTTAAAGGCGAAGCTTAAGGGTCCCCCAATTTTTGGTTTTTTGTACTTCTACAGCGAAATTGCTTGAAATTGGTATGAATCTTCCATGACTGCTTTACAGTGATGCTGGTGAATTGTGCTGTACTGGATGTTTTTCGCTTTACTCACTGCTGTCCTTGTTTTTCTTTTTTTTTCACGAGCCGGGATGTATGCCTAGCCAGGCACACTCCTCTCGGCGGCATGTAACTATATTGTACACATGCCAGAATATAGCATAAAGTGAGAACCCTTCCTTAAGGTGCGGAAAAAATTATTGCCTACATTGTATAAAGAGAATACTGGCGAAAAGACTGTGTCACGCGTGCGGTAATTGAATATATTTAAAATATGTCCAGAGTCATAAACAAGGCCTGCCGTAAAGCACCGAACAGGAAGCGTTTGTCTCCTTGCACGAAGCACGTACGCAAACTGGACTGTGATGACGTCACTTAATCATAAGCTTCCACATGGAGCATTTCCCCTAGTCACTAATGAAGTGGAGGCTTCGGGAAAAATTCTGACGTCAAAAAATCGATGCGGAAGTTCTGGCAAGTGTCGTTCACACGAACATATAGGAATACTCCGGTCGATATGTGAAACGTCAACAAGTAGAAATTATTCTGAAACCGTACAGTGGTAATTCGACTGTACGGGAAACAGAACCCGGTGTTTATTGAAAGACACAGCACAATGACGTCTCAGTGGTAAAAGATCACGGAACTTCAATACTGACTTGAATAACTCTGAATTCATTGGACGGAAGTATGCCATATCAAGGTTCGGAGGATAACTCTTCAGGGGTTCTTGAAGAATGAAAAAGCGCTATCATGAGTTCAATAAAACTTGCTGCTGGGTGAGTTGGTTCATACTTGCAAGGAAAGAATACTGATGCGTACAAACATAAAAACACGGACTCAGGAGACTCGGACGAGCGCAAACTTTCTACTAACTTTATTTTTCGTCGTCAACAATATATGCCATCAGTCACATGGTCACAACGCTAAATGCCTTATGTAGCCTGCGTGGTTGGTGTCGTCTATGAGATTCCGCTTTCATGTGGAAAGTCTTATGTCGGGCAGACCGGAAGGTGCATCAACGTTCGTGCAAGGGAACATGAATTGACCATAATTAATAAAGAGAACGCGACCAGCGCATGTCCGACATTGCATGTGCGCACCGAATTTCCGAGCGATCAGAGTTTTGGGCCGAAGCCAAGCTAGCACCGCACAGGAACTTTTGGAAGCCTATTTTATCTCAACTAGAGGAAACGCGTGTGTTAGCCAGCCTACTGTTTCCTTATTGCATGGTGAAAAGAGATTCTTGCGTGGCTTGTTGTGATCTGACAGTGAAAACGATTAGCGTTGTGACCACGTGACTGATGGCATATATTGTTGACGACGAAAAATAAAGTTAGTTGAAAGTTTGCGCTCGTCCGAGTCTCCTGAGTCCGTGTTTTTATGTGTGTGCGCATCAGTATTCTTTCCTTGAGGAGCTATCATGAGATAGCCTTGGAGAAGTGAGGAGACTGATGGCAAAGCTCTGCAGAAAGGAAAATTCACAGTCAAATACGCAGAAGTGCGATCCATTCCATAACCTTAAAATCGGAGACGGAATCGACTAGACGTCAAATGAATGAATGATCTTTATCAAGTAGCACTGATATTTATCAAGTAGCACTAAAACCTGTACTACACGATGAGAAATACTCAATACCTAAGGCATATGACCTCTTTGTGAAAATTGGCTTTTGTAAAAATTACACCATATCCCGCTAAAGGGGACCATGAGGCGATGCGAAGCCGGAGCACTTGCACGATCGCGTTCCGTTGGCGTTCTTTGGGCATGCTACCGACCTCGCGTCGTGGAACGCGAAGAGGAACGCTATGCGCGTCTTGTCTTCCACCTAACCTGGCCGTTAATTCTCACAGGGCGAGCGGGGAACGCAGTCGGCAGGCGTGCGAGAGGGGGGCAGCGTAGGAGAAGAGAGAGAGAGGGGGAGGGGACACGCATGCGCTGGTGCTCATCGCGGCGTTGCGCAGGAGAGAATTTCGGTATGTCTAGCCCGCGTTTCAGAGGAAGAGTGGGAAGGCGGAGGGGAGAGGGGTAGTGGAGAGGGAAAGGGAACATGGGGAGGGGAGAGGGGAAGTGAAGAGGAGCGGAGAGGGTGAGTGGAGAGGGTATGCGCATGCGCAGTAAGGGTGGTCACGCCGCACAGCACCACCACCACCACCGCATCTAAAACATCATAATCTTATTGTACAAGACCCGCTTTAAGATGAGATTGTACGAATACACCAACTCCCAAATAAAGTGTCCTATCACGGAAAAGGCTCTTTTCTTCGGCCAGCGCTTGAATGCTACGCACAACAGTCTGTGCATTGCAGGCATCTCGAACCAAGAGAAGCGCTGACAGCGATCGAGTGCTACGGCCACCATTCTCTGCATCCAAATGGTCGCGGACCAAGCGAAACGAGGACAGCACGGTGCAGTTCATGTGCCGACCGAAGGGCCAGCGCGTGACGGAGGAAGAAAGCGAGTAAGAGGCGAGTGGCTGGTGATATTGACAGAAAAAGGTTCGCACTCCTTCATCCCTGTTCGCTATTTTTCGTCCCCGTTAGCTCTATCGATTACGCAGCCGAGACCAACGCCAACGGCGACGCCGCAGCAGAACGCGAGTTACGCCTTGGAGTTTTCCTAGGCAAATGCGTAAGAGACCAAGCCATTTTTTTGAGTCAGTGGTATGTGTGGCGCAAGAACATGAATTTAGGTCACCCAATTAATTATGAGGCTGATTATGGTGTTTGTTGCCGAAAGTGACAGCGGTGGCCATAGAGCGCCAAGACAAGTTAGAAGGTGGTCAATGATGGTTTATTGTGGCTGAATAATGGCCTGAAATCATGCGCACTACAGTCGATGAAACATATATTGATAATACAATCTTGGCAGTGAAGTGAAAATTCAATATTATGACATGGTGATTGAAATGAATGGTACTAAAAGGTGCAAAAATACGAGGAACTACTGCCCCGCAAGGGCCTGTCAAAGCAACTGCCCGCAGGATAGTGCGTTAAAAAGGTTGTATTGGCAGCAAAGTAGTGTTCGGCCATTCCTTGCATCTCGCTCACCAATTCGTTATCACCGCCTACGTGGTATCAGCGTCCAAGATTACCTCGAACGCTGTTAGGAATTTCTTGAATATGTCAGGCAGATGCTCGCACACTGTTAGGGGCAAGCATTCTTTTACCACGACGTCGCGTCTTTCACGCACGTGTTCTCCCAACGGAACACTGCCAGCGCGTCCCTGACCGCTTCACACAATGGGCGCTTACACGTCAGCAGCTGTATTGCACGGACAAGTTGTCGAAAGGCCACGCATGTTCGCAGCCCAGATCACTTGAATCCCGCTTATATAGAGACCGCTCACTAAGACCTGCCGGCCGTAAGCCGTAACCCTTTTATTAGAGCGCGAAAATCGACGTTGCGACGGAATAAGAACCTTATAAGATGGACGCTCATCCTCTCAGCTTTTTTTGTCTCTTGTCCCGTACGTTTCACACTCTTATCGAGAACGTATGCCTGACTACTCCATATCTCAACGCTTATACAATATGATTTTCGCCAAATGGGCAGCAAGTGCTGACCGGGCATTCCGGCGTTTCAGGGGCGAAGCTCCTTAAGGCGGCACCCGTTCGTCCCTCGTAGTCGTCGTGGTCGTAGTAGTGAGTAACAAGTCTTACGCTTTGACCTCCAAGGTGGTGCCGGTGGGAGATTTCTCCTGTGCGTTGTTGAACAATAAAAAATTCGCAGCGTGCGCGTTAACTAAAAGCCGAATTCTTCTGTCTCTCATTCCCCATTAGCAGCCATTGGCATGTTCCAGTAGGAAACGTTAGTAGAAGTAGAAGTGTAAGTGTTAGCTAAAAGCCGACTTCATCTGTCTCTCATTGCCATTAGCAGCCATTGTTTACCTCCAAGGTAGTGCCTGGTGAGATTTCTCCTGTGCGTGATTAAAGAATAAAAATTTTGTTCAAAACGCCGTTGATTGATGAAATAAACCAACGAAAGACGCCAGATGTTTTGTAAAAGCAGAACGAAAGAACGCCAGATGTTTTTCTTAAAGTGTAGTAGTAGTAGTTGCATGTAGCCTCCTCGCCCGATCGTCAACGGGCGAGGTGGACCGGCAACGGCGCGAGGACCCTGCCGTACGAGAGTTAAATCACACTAAAAGACATACTTTGCGGGCGATACACTCTAGTGAGCTTTCAACTTTTCGTCTTAATGTACATGATAAAGAAATTATTTCTACGAAAAACGCAAGGCACACCTTGAGCAATATGTTTGGTTTTGGGACGCTAAATGGAACCATGAGGCGATGCGAAGCCGGAGCACTTGCACGATCGCGTTCCGTTGGCTTTCGTTGGGCATGTTACCGACCTCGCGTCATGGAACGCGCGTCCTGTCTTCCCTCTAGCCTTGCCTTTAATTCGCACAGGGCGAGCGGGGAATGCGGTCGCTCTTGGCGCTCTTTCGCTCGGGAGCGGACTTCTTCCTTGCATTTCACCGATCACAAGTGATAATGAAGGGACCACGTAAACCAACAGTACAATAAAAGATTGATGTTTAATATATACACGATGTTTCACACTCTTTATATTATGTACTGGGCGCATTTCACGGAAGAGTTTCACGGTTTACAGATGATTCCCTCCGTAGCTTCGCCCCACTCATCATCATTCACCCCGTGGATATGCTGTGATTTTTTAAATATGTTTCCACTCACGTAACTCTACAGCTCCCTCTGTCGTCGTAAGAGGTGCTGAATCAGTGCGGACGCGGGAGGACAGACATAATGCTGGTGGTTTGTGATGTGCCCCTGGATATATGCGCGCGGAGGTGTCTTGGAAAACAAATCAGAGATACGCCTCTTTCCAACCAGAAGTTGACATGCAGGTGCAGCGAACAACCGCTTCTTGTACACCCACCAACGGAACATTATGGAACAAGGGCTGCACTTCAAATTCCAAAGCGCGCTCTGTCAGTGCACGGCACATCTAACCAAGCCGGTAGTTGTGCAGGTCGTTAGTAATACAGGCTGGAAAATT
Organism: Rhipicephalus sanguineus; assembly: GCF_013339695.2. Classification (NCBI taxonomy): domain Eukaryota; kingdom Metazoa; phylum Arthropoda; class Arachnida; order Ixodida; family Ixodidae; genus Rhipicephalus; species Rhipicephalus sanguineus. The sequence continues at coordinate 51,863,592 of NC_051183.1, forward strand.
TATTTGGAGCGGGAATATGACTTTCTAAGAAATGTCACGTTCCACAAACTTTTCTGTGTGAGGGCGGAGGAGGGGGGGTTCACCCGCGAGCTTTTGTATGTGGACCATGGCACCACCTGTCGGAATTGTCGTCTGCGTCATCCAGTGGCGAGCCGTCTGCTGTCGAAATCATTGGTCCGGTGAATACGCGGCTTGAGCAAAGCGCTCGACAGCAGACGGCGCCCCTGTAGACCGCGCACGCAGCAGTTTCGGCACACAATCCACTGCTCCCAAAACGTTTGCTCACGGGTGTACAGCATGTGTGTTTTAGTCCACTCGAGCTGCGTAAGCGTCTCTGAAATCTGCACACGATGGGTTCTTTGGGGTCAGCTGCTGTGCTACCAATAAATCATGATCTTTCGGATTGTCGCACATGTTACCAATTCAAATCACCTGAATCCTGTTACAAAGGCCTGTCAATGTGCTCCGCACGACGACCACCATATGATTTGCGCCTCCCCTGTAGGAAACAATGATCGGCTTCCTGACTTCGTGGAGTATGTTTCGGCTAGAAGTCCTCTGTTACAATTTGCGGGATATGGGAGCTCAGAAATAAAGGTGGTGGTTAATGATCTGCGCATGGGTATATCAAAGCAGCGCTCGAAGACATCTATTTCCAATCGGCGGTTAAACCTAAGTGAAGTTGCTGTTAGTGCGAAAATAAGCTACAGCGTGTATATTCCAAGGGAATCAGTTGCCTTATACAAACGTGAAAATTGAAGTCGGGAAAAACGATCAAGTGAGAAACCATAATAACAGTGGTAGAAAACGTATTGCCTACAACGTGGTAAATAGAAATCTGGCAAAAATGATCGCGAAAAGGTCGTGTCACGCTTGCGGTAAATGAATATATTTAAAAAAAAATATCCTAGGTTCATAGGCATGGCCAGCTGTAAAGCACCGAACAGGAAGAGTTTCTCCCCTTCCACAAAGCACGTATGCAAGCTGGAATGTGATGACGTCACTGCATCATATCCTTCCACGTGAAAACATTTCCCCGAGCGAATTACTAAGTTGAGGCTTCGGGGGAAAGCCTGATATGAAAAAATCGATGTGGAAGTTCTAACAAGTGTCGTTCACACAAACATATATGAATACTCCGGTCGATATGTGAAACGTCAACAAGGTGAAATTATTGTAAAACCGTACAGTGGTAAGTCGGCTGTACAGGAAGCAAAAGCTGATGAATAATGAAAGAAAGACGCAGCACAATGACGTCTCAGTGGTGAAAGACCACGAAGCTTCAATACTCGGAATACCCTGACTTGAATAACACTGAATTCCATGGCCTGATGCTCCCACGTTTAAATACACATATATATCCCATAAAGTGGACGGCGGGATGGCCGCCGCGGTAGCTCTGTGAGTAGAGCATCGGACGCGTTATTCGAAGGGCGCAGGTTCGGTCCCTGCCCGCGGCAAGCTATCTTTTCATGCACTTTTCTTGCGTCACATTTACATTTACTACTAATAACGTGCCCTATACTTTCCTTGGCATTATTGTCTGTTAGCATTAATATTGTGTATAACAAAGAAAAACGAGCCCTTAAAATTTCCACTTCTTTCCTTCATTCTTAGCGAGGGTCTGGTTCTGGCAGACTTGATGCTTTCTGATTGCCATGCGTTGCATCAAAGAGTCCTTAATTCTGTCTGCAACGTTGACGTTGAAATCGCCGACGAGTAGAAGCGGTCTGTTTCTGTCATATCTTCGCGACGCTGCCGTTCCAATTCGGCCTCCCGTTCTAGCACTGCGGGGTTTTCCCGGCGTCACTGAGCAGCCTGACGACACGCTTCGGTCTCTCTTTCACGTACTGCCGGATTCTGCCTTTGAGCGCGTGCTGCAGCCGCCTTGCGCTGATAGTTCGTGACATAAAGAATAAAGGAAAAGGGACGCTGTTTTCTGCCTCCCGTCGTGGGGTCACAGCCCAGCGCCTTTAGTGATAGGGAAGCGGAAGTGAAAATGATAGAACAAAGAAGATAGAAAGAGTGGCCAGTGTGGAGAGAGTATCTTTTCAACGAAGGCGGCACCACGCAGCCAAAGCGTTCATCTACAAGACGGCGAGGTCCGCAGATGCCGCAAACTCCAGGAATGCTCGCAGGGCTTGCTCGCCGCTCCGCAGCTGTGTCTGCCTCCATCCAGTGGCTCCGAGCGAAAGGGAAAGCGCGCCAAGAGCGACGTCCTTTTACGATTGCAGGCATCCAATGACATGCGCCATTCGCATTACACAAGCGCCATCTGTCATCTTTAAACAGCAACTCTAAGAAATACATGAAGCGCCATCTAGCGAGCAATTCATTAAACTAGAGCTCTAAGAATTACATGAAACGCCATCTAGTGAGCAATTCATTAAACTAGCTCTGGCTACATACATCCAACTACTACAGAGAAGGGAACGACCCACACCCTAAGAAGCTTCGCCCCTAATACATCAGAAGAAAAACGATTCCGAAGGGCCCCACCGGGATTCGAGCCTGCGACCCCTCGGACAGCATCGCGATGCTTCATAGAATTCGTCCACACGCCACCGGCTGTTTAGCATAACAACGGCGATCTGTTTATATACACCACATAACGCTAACGTCACGCAGAGCTAGGAGGTGCTTCAGTGTGTGTAGTATCGCCCGCGTATTTCCCCGAAGGGCGCCCTTTAAAGCAACGCTGCTACTTTTTCTCTCAGAGGCGCACTAAACAGTGGCACCTTTCAGTACCCACTGACGATGTGGAACGCCGAGTAAACAATGCGTGGAACGCCACCGCGCGGCAGGAGACGCGATGGGTGACTCCCCGCGCACAAGTTTAAAGAAAAAGAAATCTAAAAGCATTGGTTTGTAGCGCGCTGCTCAAACACGAATAACAGTTCGCGCTCGTCCAGTGCGTACGTGTGCGTTTTTTTTTTTTTTTTAGTGTCGCTCGTTGTGTTTTAGCAGCGCCCTGCAATTGTCGAGCTGTGACCAATAGTTGCGGTCGTCCTGTGTGTGTTCTTTTCGTTTTGCGACTTGCAAGTGTCGAGCTGTTTCTCGTTCTTCGCTTGACATTCTAATTTGATGCTGTTGCATTCTTGCTTCGCCGTTGCAGAAAAACTGTGAATTTTGCACATCGCGGTAGTGTTTTCGAAGATGTACTGAAAAGTGACCTTTCTATCCAAAGGCCGTGCGTATGATTTTCCGTGTATATGCGCAGAACTCTCTTATTCACACCTGATGACACCAGCTTTTGACTATAGAGAGCATTTACTTCTGTGAAAAGTTGTTAGGAATAGTTTAATAAAGACGGCTGGGAATTGTTCGCTCATCAAGATTTCCTGTATCCCCGCTGTGTAGACGTACTTTGCACGTCTTTAGATCTGAAGCTGATAAGGCTACTAATAATATAATAATATCTGGGGTTTAACCTCCCAAAACCACGAAATGATTATGAGAGAATCCGCAGTGGAGGACTCCGGAAATCTTGACCACCTGGGGTACTTTAACGTCCACGTAAATCTATGTACACGGGCCTCAAACATTTTCGCCTCCAACGAAATCGCAGCCGCCACGGCCGGGATTGGATCCCGCGACCTTCGGGTCAGCAGTCGAGCGCCATAATCACTAGACCACCATGGCGGGGCGCTGATAAGGCTACGGCACAGCTGAAAATCATCTCACAGCTTGTTTTTTTTTCTTTTGCTAACAGAGCTGCAGCCTATGTAGCTGCAGCCTACGTCATACTTCAAGACTTGTGCGTGGTTCAAACTGAACAAATGAAGCACTTCAGCGTACGTCAAGCACTCAGGTTGGTGAACTTGGTTTCTCTGCGTTGAACCCTACGTATTCCGATGCTCACATACCTGGGCAAACATACAGCAAGAATGTGCGTAAGCGAGCCAACCCGTTTTCCTAAACATTGATGATAAATTTTTGCATTACTAAATAGTTTCATAAGATATCTACGTGTGAGAACTGTCGTGAAAAAACACCGATAAATGCGCACAGATCAATGACGTGCGCCTGAAGTAGTCCGCCTATATTTTTTAATGTAATCACATTGAGTGTCTATGATAGCTTTGATTATTTGGCACTGTTCGAGAAAAGGAACCATTTACTTATTTTTATGCAGCTTTCGTTGTATTGTGAGCAGCGAAAGTTTGTTTTAATTTGAGCTCTCGCTCCGTTGTCCGAGTTTGAGGACGTCAAGCATACCGGGATCTTGTGAGAAATTGACAGCAGGCCGTATGGTAGTAGCACACTTGACTGCCGTTTAACATTGCACCAAAAATGACCTGCAATATGGCTAAAGATGCATTTTTTTAGTTGTGTTTAGGATTCATATCTTTTATTCGAGACGTGCATTATGCGATAAAGACGTAAAAAATTCACAAGGGCCCTGCAAGGAACCAAAGACGAGTTTGGTGCTAATACAAGACAATATCCTTTTTAGGCAGTATCCTTCCGGTACTTCCTTCCAAGTACCCTTGCGGGCAGAGGCGTAGCCAGAAATTTTTTTCGGGGGGGGGGGGGGGGGTGGTTTCAACCATACTTTATGTTTCTTCGTGCATGCGTTTGTATGTGCGCGTGTATATATACGCAAGCAAAACTAAAAATTTCGAGGGGGGTTTGAATCCCCCGACCCCCCCCCCCCCCCCTGGCTACGCTCCTGCTGGAGGGACAGTAGCGTCCTCGTATTTCGTCACCTTCTAATCATTTTTTCGAAGACACCATATTAATTTATTAAACTTTCATTTTACTGCCAAGAATGTATTAAATATTCTGACTATGCACTTTCATTTCGCATGAATATAAGACATTATGCAGGAACTCTACACTACCTTCGACCACCTTCTAACTTGTATTGACGCTCTATGGCCATTATTGGCCCTTGCGCCACTAACCACCCTGTAACTTCATCATCATTAATCGGGCGACAGAAATTTGCTACTTTTTGGGGCAACATATCACTGAGTCAGAAGAAAACATGCAGGGTCTCTTATGCATTGCCTAGAAGAAGTCAAAGGGGAAATTCATCTTCTTCACCTTTTTTTCATCTCGGTCAGTGTATCGACCTCCACCGATGTGTTGACCCCCTCCGAAAGCTCTCTAGAACTACCGTGTTTTTGAACTGTGTTCTTCGTCGGCCTACCTTTGACCAAGATAAAATATGTAATGGCACCATCGTGTTATGCCACGTTTTGTGACGTCACCCATGTTGGTCATCTGCGGCGTCAAGATCAAACAAAGAGAAGCACAGTAAATATATTTAAACAGTGGCCAATACAGAACTTCCATGTTCTTAACATTTTAGGGGCCCGGTTTGTCGTCCCTTCAGTGTCTCAGTTCGCAAAGTCACGCTTAAAACCTAAGGCTCGCAATGCTGAAAACGGGGTTAAAATATACAAACAAGATATAAAATACCATATTAACAGAAATACCCTAGAAATATTCACAATAGGTTACCTTATATATTTAAAACGCATCGGAAACAAACAGCTGACACCCACGCCGCGCAAGACGGGGCGCCACTGCCTCGCCAAGTGACGATTGTTCCACGCAGCGGTGCTTCATCGGTAAATCTGAAGGGGGAAACAACCACGCGGAACCCGCTGCAGACGACACGCATCTAAACTGCCGTAACACGCAGGAAGTCAATAAAGCCCAGCAAAAAGTAGCGAGCATGTCACACACTGAGTTTGCGCATATCTCTGACACGGTTCAAGTCGTGCCGGGGAAACCGCACATGCTTACGTCAAATACTGGCGTCATCGACGGTTCAGTAAACGGAGATGTGGGATTTGTACGAACGGAAATAGCTGGGTACACGTGTTACGCCCTTCTTCAGGTTTCCCAGTAGTGCAGCTTCATTTAGAGCAGGATATTTACATTTATATTTTCCCCGATTTGCCCTGCATACCATCTTCATTTTCAGCCTTGGGTAATGTAGCTGTGGAGACAGTGCTTGGCTTCTTCTTTCGTTGCTCCTGTCGTCATGTTTATCCCATGAAACATGGACCTCTCAGAGAAGTTCCAATAAGGCGTAAAATTTAACGTGCCTAAGAGGTTGTTCGTAGTCCACGAGGACTGAGATTCTAATACAAATCAACAAGCGTCCTTGAAAACTGGCACCGTTAAAAAAAGCAGAAGCGAGTCACACAATAATAAGCGCAGATATGGATGTATATATCAGTTCCCTTCTGTTGCGATGTATACTTCAGTTCCTTGGTTGTACTTTACTGCGTTTCAATTGATAAGTTACAAACATTGTTAGGTGCACTTCAATTTTGAATACTATTGTGCCTATCCATTGATTAAAACTAAGCGCAACTTTATTCTGATGGACATATAAACATGACAGGGTTTTATTGGTTTTTTTGTACTTCTACAGCGAAATTGTTTGTAATTGGTATGAATCTTCCATGACTTATTTACAATGATGCTGGTGAATTGTGCTGTACTGGATGTTTTTCGCTTTACTCACTGCTGTCCTTGTTTTTTTTTTTTTTCACGAGCCGGGATGTATGCCTAGCGAGGCACGCACATCTCGGCGGCGTGTAACCATATTGTACACATGCCAGAATAAAGCATAAAGTGAGAACCCTTCCTTAAGGTGCGGGAAAAAGTATTGCCTACAATGTCTAAAGAGAAGTCCGGCGAAAAGACTGTGTCACGCTTGCGGTAATTGAATATATTTAAAATATGTCCAGAGTCATAACCAAGGCCTTCCCGTAAAGCACCGAGCAGGAAGCGTTTATCTCCATCCACGAAGCACGTATGCAAACTGGAATGTGATGACGTCACTGCATCACAAGCTGCCACATGGAGCATTTCCCCTAGTCAATAATGAAGTGGGGGCTTCGGGAAAAATTCTGACGTGAAAAAATCGATGCGGAAGCTCTAGCAAGTGTCGTTCACACGAACACATATGAATACCCCAGTCGATATGTGAAACGTCAACAAGTAGAAATTATTTTGAATCCCTACAGTGGTAGTCGGCTGTACGGGAAGCAAAACCCTGTGTTTAATGAAAGACACAGCACAATGACGTCTCAGTGGCGAAGGATCACGCAACTTCAAAACTGAATTGAATAACTCTGAATTCATTGGACTGAAGTATGCCATATCAATGTTCGGAGGATAACTCTTCAGAGGGTTCTTGAAGAATGAAAAAGCGCTATAATGAGATAGCCTTGGAGAAGTGAGCAGCCTGATGGCAAAGCTCTGCAGAAAGGAAAATTCACAGTAAAATACGCCGAAGGGCGATCCATTCCGTACCCTTAAAATCGGAGACGGAATCGACGAGATGTCAAATGAATTAATGATCTTTATCAAGTAGCACTGATATTTATCAAGTAGCACTAACACCTGCACTACACGATGAGAAATACTCATTACTTAAGGCGTATGACGTCTTTGTGAAAATTGGCTGTTGTAAAAAAATCATAATTTTACTGTACACGACCTGCTTTAAGATGAGACTGTACGAATACACTAACTCCCAAATAAAGAGTCCTATAACGGAAAAGGCTCTTTTCTTCCGAGTTTTATCAACATCAAAGAGTGTCCAAGAAATGATAGAGAAGTACCAGCCATAGTTGAAAATGGAAGGCGATGACGGTTGCGCACCGCGCACCTGCAGCCATCAGTAGGACAACTGTGGCATTAAATGTGGAGGAACAAGACAATCATGTCATCGTTCTCTGTTCTTCCAACTTGGGACTGAAACTCGAGACCTTTACCACGAATCTATGAACGGCAACGGTTGTATTTGAATATGGGCCTTATGTAAGATTCATAATATTGGCTACGTTGGTGGGCATCAAGCTGAATTCTGGTCGGTGGTACGATATTCTCAGTGATATAATTTCTGAGGAGTCAACAAGGAATAATACACTGCTAACAAGTAGAGACCTTCAGTTTGTACCAGTGGTGTGATTGCGCCCTAAGCTGAAAGCGATATTACCGGTCTACTTTCGTGAGTAACCTATTGTGAAGGAGATGAGACGACGGTTTAATGGATATTTAAACGAGTGAATCGGTAGCCAAAAAATTTGCCGCGTATCTGCGTGCTTCGCTGCAAATGTCGTCTAAAGACGATAGAAGAGGCGCTGCGTGAGATATGGACGCCATCTGGCAATACGTCGGGAAACACGAGTGCTGTGTTGCGGGCTGGTAGTCTCGGCGCAGGGGCAGGCGAAGACCACCGGTGACCAACGCGACCGGTGGGGACGCCGGCCAGCCCGAACACGCTGTTTGGCGCGATGCGCCGAAGGAGAAGAAACGTCCGCACTCAACGAATACTCTCCACAAACTCTCTTATTTACACGTCGCCTGGGTAAAACAGGAATGCCAGAGCGGCGCCCCCTGTCATTCGTACAATGCAATACTGATCCGAAACCGAAACACAACATGAGCTTGTGCAGAGGGCACGGAGGAAGACAAGTTTCAGCGCAGTCGCATTTTCAGCGCACCTTAAGAAACTAGGTTTGTAACATTGTAGGGCGAGTAGGGCCAGAAGGACCGTCACGACGAAAACCTGCCTCCTCAGTCGTATTCGCCTGGAACGTTGGTGTGGCTTCGCGTTCCCTCCTCCGCTCCTGGCCTTTGCACAAAGCTACTGCCTAAGTACGAAGGCCCTACCGCGTCCTACGTCAAGCATCCCCAGTTAACTATATGATTGAGCCTGTTCAATCATCTACGGACCGCCGTCGTCGCGGCCGCGAGACTGTTCACGTCGATCGACTGAAGTTGCATTATGACCCACCAGTTTTAACTGTTCCTTAGGTCGCCATGATGGCTCCTTTTCCGCGGGGGAGTGATTCGTAACATGGTAGGGCGCAGACAAGAACGCCTGCGAAAGAAGAAGACGAAGACGGTTGTTGTTGGCGCTCGCGCTTGCTCGGCTTGGACCGCTGTTCGCTTCAGCTGTGGCAATCTTTTAATAAACGCGTTACTGTCTCAACGTTAAACGCATACCATCAAGGTCTTTAAAACTGCGTATCTCTGTATTTTCTGTTAAAGGAACACGCCGCCTAATACTTACCTAGTGATGTTGCGCCTCAGATATGCGTAATGTTTGCTTTTTGATCAACAATGTACACAAGAATGAACCTAGTCAGCCGTTCACGATGGCTGGCCCTTGGGCAAGTGGTTCGACTTTGGCCGAGTGGCTGAATCGAGGGACGTGCCGACAAACAGAAAGACAGACCAAAATTTCTGCGTTTAAGTTCCCCAAGAAAGACTATCGTCTTTAAAATATGGCTGAGAAAACCCCACGCGCAAGCACTTCATGCCCACTGGTCGTCTTCATTTTCGGGAGCACCGCGCTGGATTACGTCAATGACGCACCCTAACATATCTCCCGCGGCGGAAGCGCCGTCACGGCGCTTGGTATGGCAGCGAGGACGTAGCAGCGAAATATGATTTCAGTCTGGAAATGTCCGTAACGTCCGTCATGTGTTAGGAGGCTGAAGACGCTGTGTCCAGGGTTGTCGTCTTCTAGTTCAAGTCACTGAGTAGTCGTTACACTTAATAGGGGTCATTGGAACGGGGGAGAAGCTTCTCTGAGAAGCCGGCTAGGCGGTGTGGTGTCCAGAGAAGGACCAGACATTCCGGCGGGAAACGAGCACTTCGGTGGCGACTGTCATGAAGGTTTCTTGGCGTTCTTGCGACAAGGATAGGCGGTCATGGGCAAGCTGGGAAGCTACGTCGCGGTCAGTGCCCCGGCTTTTAGCTTGCTCCAAGCGCCGGCACTTCTTTATAACGGCGTCCACATTCGTAATATTTTTGCATATTTGGGGCTTGAAAGCTTCGGTCGCGATCCCCTTATGAATATGCCCAACCTCGTTGGCCTCCGGCACCTCGCCATTGGCTTGGCGACGCAATACTATCACATATTCTGTTTACGAGACGCACGATTCTTCGGATATCTGCGCACGAGACGGGAGCATTTTGTTCGCGGCTATCTTTCGTCCGATGAGCTTCGGAAACAAGTCCAATATTTTCTTTTTCCATGTCGCCAATATGAATCAACTATATGAATCAACGAGTCTGCGCTCTAAGCAAGAAGATGACACTTAGAAGAGGCTGGTCTTCAGATGAAACAGCATAGTTAGACATATGTGAGCTTGTATTAGAGCTGATGTGAAAACCAATGATCAGTCTGTATGCATGAAGCGGTGCTGCGTTTCACCGCCAGGGGATATATTGCCAGAATCTGTGATGGCCTAAAATTAGGCAAACAAGTCTACTTCTGAAAAGTTATTTGCATTGCAAATTTTACAGTCCGCTTATTCATATGCAAAACCTATAGGAAATATTTTTGTTAAAATGCGGAACTAAATTAGAGGCTTAGCCTTTGTAGCAAGTCAATGGTAACTTAAGTATCACGTTGCCTTTGCTGCGCTGACAATATAAATAACATTAGTGTGCATATATTGCAAAATACACCAGCAAGATTTTCAAATTTGTTGCGGAATTCTCTACAATAGCTTGCTTAACGTTTTGAGCTTGGATTTTAAATAAGGGGAAGCCAACATGAAATAGGTGCACTTGTGTGGCCGCAGATTATTATTGCGATACCAATTATATCTACAATCTCGTCTGATTGTTGCTGTCGCGGTCATGTCCTGGATGTGCATATTTATGTATATATAAATAAAAGCCACAAAGAAAAACATCAGAGCATATCCACGGGGTGAATGATGATGAGTGGGGCGAAGCTCCGGAGGGAATCTTCGGTAAACCGTAAAACTATCCCGTGAAATTCGCCCAGTACATCATAGTGAAACACCGCGTATATAATAAACATGAAACTGTTATTTTACTGTTGCTTTACGTGGTCCCTTCATTATCACCGCTTTGTGATCGCTGAAATGCAGGGCAAGTGGTTCTTGTGCGGGTGTTAACGTGAAGTTGGCACACACTACATCGATGCAAGTTCGCCTGATGGTGGTTGGTTTCGGGTAGTCTACCGATATGCATCTGAGTTCGTATCTGATTGCCATGTGTTGCATGAAGCAGTCCTTAATTCTCTCTGCAACGTCGACGTTCAAATTACCGACGAGCAGAAACAGTCTGTTCCTGTCGGATCATAGCGGCGCTGCCGTGCCGATTCGGCCTCCCGTTCTAACACTGCGGGGTTTTCCCGGCGTAGCCGAGCAGCCTGACGACATGCTTTGGCCTCTAGGTCTCGCACGGCCGGATTCTGTCTGCGAGCGCGTGCTGCCGTGGCCTTGCGCTGATAGTTCGCAACAGAGAGAATTAATGAAAATGGACGCTATTTTCTGCCTCCCTTTCTGGAGGCACGGCCCAGCGCCCTTTGGGATGGGGAAGTGGTCGTAAAGATGACAGAAGAAAGAAGATAGAAAAGAGTGGGTAGCGTGGCAAGAGTGTCTTGTCAACGAAGGCGCGAACACGCAGCCAAAGCGTTCATCTACAAGACGGCGAGGTCCGCAGATGCCGCAAACTCGAGGAAGGCTCGCAGGGCTTGCTCGCCGCTCCGCAGCTGTGTCTGCCTCCATCCAGTGACTCCGAGCGAAAGAGAAAGCGCGCCAAGAGCGAGCGCCTTGTTTGCCTCCATCTGGCGACTCCGGGCGAAAGAGAAAGTGCGCCAAGAGCGACTGCCTTTTACGATCGCAGTCATCCAATGACATGCGCCATTCGCGTTATACAAGCGCCATCTGTCATCTTTAAACAGCAACTCTAAGAAATACATGAAACTCCATCTAGTGAGCAATTCATTAAACTAGAACTGGCTACATACGTACATACTACTACTACTACTACAGAGGAGGGAACGACCCACTCCCTAAGAAGCTTCGCCCCTAATACATCAGAAGAAAAAATATTCAGAAGGGCGCCACAGGGATTCAAACCTGCGACCCCTCGGACAGCATGGCGCAGCTACATAAAACTCGGCCACGCGCTGCCGGCTGTTTAGCATAACAACGGCGAGCTATTTATATACATCACATAACGCTAACTTCACGCATAGCTTGGAGGTGCTTCAGTGTGTATAGTATCGCCCGCGTAATTCCCAGAAGGGCGAACTTTAATGCAACGCTCCTACTTTTTCTCTCAGAGGCGCACTAAACAGTGGCCCCTCTCTGCACCCACTGATGATGTGGAACGCCGAGTAAACAACGCGTAGAACGCCACCGCGCGGCAGGAGTACGCGAGGGGTCACTCCACGCGCCACAGTTTAAAGAAAAAGAAATCTAAAAGCGTTGGTTTGTAGCGCGCTGCTCAAACACGAAGTAACAACCGTAACAGTTCGCGCTAATCCTGTGCGTACGTGCGCGTTTTTTTCCCGTGTCGCTCGTTGTGTTTTTGCAGTGGGCTACAATTGTCGAGCTGTGAGCGATAGTTCGCGGTCGGTCCTGTGCACGTTCCTTTCGTTTTGCGCCTTGCAAGTATCAAGCTGCTTCTCGTTCTTTGTTTGACAATCTAATTTGACGCTGTTGCATTTATTGCTTCGCCGTTGCAGCAAAACTCTGAGTTTTTGCACATCACGGTAGTGTTTTCGAAGATGTACTGAAAAGTGGCCTTTCTATCCAAAGGCCGTGCGTATGATTTCCGCGTATATGCGCAGAATTCTCTTATTTACACCTCATGACACCAGCTTCTGACTATAGAGAGCAGTAACTTCTGTGAAAAGTTGTTAGGAATAGTTTAATGAAGACGGCTGGGAATTCTTCGTTCATCAAGATTTCGTGAATCCCCGCTGTGCAGAGGTACTTTGCACGTCTTTAGATCTGAAGCTGATAAGGCTACTATTAATATAATAATACCTGGGGTTTAACCTCCCCAAACCACGAAATGATTATGAGAGACGCCGCAGAGGAGGACTCCAGAAATTTTGACCACATGGGGTTATTTAACGTCCACCTAAATCTATGTACATGGGCCTCAAACATTTTCGCCTCCACATAAAATGCAGCCGCCACGGCCGGGATTTGATCCCGCGAACTTCGGGTCAGCAGTCGAGCGCCATAATCACTAGACCACCGTGGCGGCGCGCTGATAGGGCTACGGCACAGCTGAAAATCATTTCAAAACTTGTTTTTTTCCTTCTTTTGTTAACAAAGCTGGAGCCTACGTAGCTGCAGCTACGTCATACTTCAAGCCTCGTCATACCGAGCACATGTGACGTATTTCGACAGACCTCTAGAAATCATCACAGCAACAAAAAAGCGTTTATGAAGACTTGTGCATGGTTCAAACTGAACAAATGAAGAACTTCAGCGTACGTCAAGCAATCAGGTTGGCGAACTTGGTTTTTCTGCGTTGAACTCTACGTATTCCGATGCTCACATACCTGGGCAAACATACAGCAAAAAATGTGCGTAAGCGAGCCAACGCGTTTTCCTAAACATTGGTGAAAACTTTTTGCAGTAGTAAAAAGTTTCATGAAGACATCTACGTGTGAGAACTGTCGTGAACAAACACCGATAAATGCGCAGAGATCAATGACGTGCGCCTGAAGTCGTCCGTAAAGTATATGCCTATACTTTTTTTTATGTAATCACCTTGAGTGTCTATGATAGCTTTGATTATGTGGCACTAATCGAGAAAAAGAACCATTTACTTATTTTTATGCAGCTTTCGTTGCATTGTGAGCAGCGAAAGTTTGTTTTTAACTTGAGCTCTCGCTCCGTTGTCCAAGTTTGTGGACGCCAAGCATACCGGGATCTTGTGAGAAATTGACAGCAGGCCGTATGGTAGTAGCACACTTGACTGCCGTTTAACATTGTACAAAAAGTGACCTGCAATATGGATAAAGATGCCTTCTTGTAGTTGTGTTTAGGGTTCATATCTTTTATTCGAGACGTGGATTATGCGATAAAGAGGTAAAAAATTCACAAGGGCCCTGCAAGGAATCACCAAAGACGAGTTTGGTGATCATACGAGACAATATCCTTTTTACGCAGTATCCTCCCGGTACTTGCTTCCAAGAACACTTGCTGGACAGTAGTGTCCTCTTATTTGGTCACATTCTGATTATTTTATCGAAGACACCATATTAATTTATTAAACTTTCATTTTACTGCCAAGAATGTATTAAATATTCTGACTATGCACTTTCATTTCGCATGAATATAAGACATTATGCAGGAACTCTACACTACCTTCGACCACCTTCTAACTTGTATTGACGCTCTATGGCCATTATTGGCCCTTGCCCCACTAACCACCATGTAACTTCATCATCATTAATAGGGCGACAGATATTTGTTACTTTTTGCGGCAATATATCACTGAGTCAGAAAAAAAAAACATCCAGGGTCTCTTACGCATTGCCTAGAGGAAGTCAAAGGGGAAAGTCATCTTCTTCACCTTTTTTTTCATCTCGGTCAGTGTATGGACCTCCACCGATGTGTTGACCCCCTCCGAAAGCTTTCTAGAACTACCGTGCTTTTGCACTGTGTCCTTCGTCGGCATACCTTTGACCAAGACAAAATATGTAATGGCACCATCGTGCTATGCCACGTTTTGTGACGTCACCCATGTTGGTGATCTGCGACGTCAAAATCAAACAAAGAGAAGCACAGTAAATATATTTAAACAGTGACCAATACAGAACTTCCATGTGCCTAACACTTTAGGGGCCCGGTTTGTCGACCCTTCAATGTCTCAGTTCGCAAAGTCACGCTTAAAACCTAAGGCTCGCAATGCTGAAAACGGGGTTAAAATATACAAACAAGATCTAAAATGCTATATTAACAGGAATACCCCAGAAATATTCACAATACGTTACTTTATCTATCTAAAACGGATCGGAAACAAACAACTGACACCCACGCCGCGCAAGACGGGGCGCCACTGCCTCGCGAAGCGACGATTGTTCCACCCGGCGGTGCTTCATCGGTAAATCTGAAGGGGGAAACAACCACGCGCAACCCGCTGCAGACGACACGCATCTAAACTGCCGTAACACGCAGGAAGTCAATAAAGCCCAGCAAAAAGTAGCGAGCATGTCACACACTGAGTTTGCGCCTATCTCTAACACGGTTCAAGTCGTGCTGGGGAAACCGCACATGCTTACGTCAAATGTTGGCGTCATCGACGGTTCGGTCAGACGAAAATGTGGGATTTGTACGAACGGAAATAGCTGGGTGCACGTGTTACGCCCTTCCTGAGGTTTCCCAGTAGTGCAACTTCATTTAGAGCAGGATACTTACATTTATATTTTCCCTGATTCGCCCTGCATACCATCGTCATTTTCAGCCTTGGGTAATGTAGCTGTGCAGACAGTGCTTGGCTTTTTCTTTCGTTGCTCCTGTCGTCATGTTTATCCCATGAAACATGGACCTCTCAGAGAAGTTCCAATAAGGCGTAAAATTGAACGTGCCTAAGAGGTTGTTCGTAGTCCACGAGGACTGAGATTATAATACAAATCAAGGAAGCGTCCTTGAAAACGGGCACCGTTAAAAAAAGCAGAAGCGAGTCACACAATAATAAGCGCAGATATGGATGTATACTTCAGTTGCCTAGTGGTACTTTACTGCGTTTCAATTGGTAAGTTACAAACATTGTTAGGTGCACTTCAATTTTGAATGCTATTGTGCCTATCCATTGATTAAAACTAATCGCAACTTTACTCTGATGGACGTATAAAGATAACAGGGTTTTATTGGTTTTTTTGTACTTCTACAGCGAAATTGCTTCAAATTGGTATGAATCTTCCATGACTTTTTACAATGATGCTGGTGAATTGTGCTGTACTGGATGTTTTTCGCTTTACTCACTGATGTCCTTGCTTTTCTTTTTTTCACGAGCCGGGATGTGTGCCTAGCGAGGCACACTCATCTCGGCGGCATGTAACTATATTGTACACATGCCAGAATAAAGCATAAAGTGAGAACCCTTCCTTAAGGTGCGGAAAAATTATTGCCTACAATGCGCAAAGAGAATTGCGGCGAAAAGACTGTGTCACGCTTGCGGTAGCTGAATATATATAAAATATGTCTAGAGTCATAAGCAAGGCCTGCCGTAAAGCACCGAGTAGGAAGCGTTTATCTCCTTCCACGAAGCACGTACGCAAACTGGACTGTGATGACGTCACTTAATCACAAGCTTCCACGTGGAGCATTTCCCCTAGTCACTAATGAAATGGAGGCTTCGGGAAAATTCTGACGTCAAAAAATCGATGCAGAAGTTCTAGCAAGTGTCGTTCACGCGAACATATATGAATACTCCGGTCGATATGTGAAACGTCAACAAGTAGAAATTATTGTGAAACCGTACAGTGGTAGTCGGCTGTACGGGAAGCAAAACCCTGTGTTTAATGAAAGACACAGCACAATGACGTCTCAGTGGCGAAGGATCACCCAACTTCAATACTGAATTGAATAACTCTGAATTCATTGGACTGAAGTATGCCATATCAAAGTTCGGAGGATAACTCTTCAGGAGGTTCTTGAAGAATGAAAAAGCGCTATAATGAGATAGCCTTGGAGAAGTGAGGAGCCTGATGGCAAAGCTCTGCAGAAAGGAAAATTCACAGTAAAATACGCAGAAGGGCGATTCATTCCGTACCCTTAAAATCGGAGACGGAATCGACGAGATGTCAAATGAATGAATGATCGTTATCAAGTAGCACTGATATTTATCAAGTAGCACTAAAACTTGTACTACACGATGAGAAATACTCACTACCTAGCCATATGACGTCTTTGTGAAAATTGGCTGTTGTAAAAAAAATCATAATTTTATTGTACACGACCTGCTTTAAGATGAGACTGTACGAATACACCAACTCCCAAATAAAGAGTCCTATAACGGAAAAGGCTCTTTTCTTCGGAGTTTTATCAACATCATAGAGTGTCCAAGAAATGATAGAGAAGTACCAGCCCTAGTTCAAATGGAAGGCGATGACGGTGGCGCACCGCACACCTGCAGCCATCACTAGGACAACTGTGGCATTATATATGGAGGAAGAAGACAATCATGTCATCGTTCTCTGTTCTTCCAACTTGGGACTGAAACTCGAGACCTTTACCACGAATGTATGAACGGCAACGGTTGTATTTGAATATGGGCCTTATGTAAGATTCATGATATTGGCTACGTTGGTGGGCATAAAGCGGAAATCTGGTCGGCGGTACGATATTCTCAGTGATATAATTTCTGAGGAGTCAACAAGGGATAATACACTGCTAACAAGTAGAGACCTTCTGTTATTGCACTCTAAGCTGAAAGCGATATTACCGGCCTACTTTCGTGAGTAACCTATTGTGAAGGAGACGAGATGACGGTTTAATGGATGCTTACACCAGTGAATCGGTAGCCAAAAATGTGGCTGAGAAGACCCCACGCGCAAGCACTTCATGCCCACTGGTCGTCTTCATTTTCGGGAGCACCGCGCTTCATTACGTCAATGACGCACCGTAACATATCTCCCGCGGCGGAAGCGCCGTCACGGCGCTTGGTATGGCAGCGAGGACCTAGCAGCGAAATATGATTTGAGTCTGGAAATGTCCATAACGTCCGTCATGTGTTAGGAGGCTGAAGACGGCTGTGTCCAGGGTTGTCGTCTTATAATTCACGTCACTGAGTTGTCTTTACACTTTATAGTGGTCATTGTAACGGGGGAGAAGCTTCTCTGGCAAGCCTGCTAGGCGGTGTGGTGTCCAGGGAAGGACCAAAGATTCCTGCGGGAAGCGAACGCTTCGTTGGCGACTGTCATAACTGTTTCTTGGTGTTCTTGCGACTAGGATAGGCGGTCATGGGCAAGCTGACAAGCTGCGTCGCTGTCAGTGCCCCGGCTGTTAGCTTGCTCCAAGCGCCGGCACTCCTTTATAACGGCGTCCACATCAGTTTTCGCTATGTTTCCCTAAGTTTTCCCTAAATAAGTTTTTCCTATGATTGTTTGCTGAATGTTTTCAGCTTGCATTTTGGTAAGGAGAAGCCAACATGAAATAAGAGCACTTGTGTAGCCGCAGATTATTATTGCGACACCAATTATATCGACACTCTCTTCTGTTTGTTGCCGTCGCCGTCATGCCCCGGATGTGTATATCTATGTATATATAAATAAAAGCCACAAAGAAAAACGTCACAGCATATCCACGGGGGAATGATGATGAGTGGGGCGAAGCTCCGGAGGGAATCATCGGCAAACCGTAAAACTCTTCCGTGAAATTCGCCCAGTACATCATAGTGAAACACCGTGTATTAACTAAACATGAAACTCTTATTGTACTGTTGGTTTACGTGGTCCCTTCATTATCACCGCTTTGTGATCGGTGAAATGCAGGGAAAGTGGTTCTTGTACGGGTGTTAACGTGAAGTTGGCACACACTACATCGATGCAAGTTCCCCTCATGGTGGTTGGTTTCGGGTAGTCTAACGTTATGCATCTCAGTTCGTATCTGATTGCCATGTGTTGCATGAACCAGTCCTTAATTCTGTCTGCAACGTTGAAGTTCAAATTACCCACGAGTAGAAACAGTCTGTTCCTGTCGGATCATCGCGACGCTGCCGTGCCGATTCGGCCTCCCGTTCTAGCACTGCGGGGTTTTCCCGACACGCTTCGGCCTCTAGTTCTCGCACGGCCGGATTCTGTCTGCGAGCGCGTGCTGCCACGGACTTGCGCTGATAGTTCGTAACAGAAAGAAATAATGAAAACGGACGTTATTTCCTGCCTCCCGTCGTGGGGGCACGGCCCAGCGCCCTTAGGGATGGGGAAGAGGAAGTAAAGATGATAGAAGAAAGAAGATAGAAAAGAGTGGGTAGCGTGGCAAGTGTGTCTTGTCAACGAAGGCGGGACATGCAGCTTAAGCGTTCATCTACTGACGGCGAGGTCCACAGATGCTGCAAACTCGAGGAAGGCTCGCAGGGCTTGCTCGCCGCTTCGCAGCTGTGTCTGCCTCCATCCAGCGACTCCGAGCGAAACAGAAAGTGCGCCAAGAGCCAGCGTGTTGTTTGCGTCCATCCGGCGACTCCGAGCGAAAGAGAAAGTGCAAGGTATATGTAAACTGGTAGCGTAACTTCCGTAGAAGCCCACGTGTCAAGCCGGTGGCTAGTTGTTCCAACAGTCGCCATCTATGTGAGGAGGGGACAAACAGAATTAAAAAAAGAAAAAGATGACGTCACGACCGGAAGCGGAAATGACGTCACGTTTTAACGCGATGGGCGCGAAATTATGAAATTTTTTGACAGGGCGCTGCTTCTTACTTTTTTTATAGCTGCACGTTCTTTTTCTTATCACTATGACGGCTCCATAATGGAAGCCTGCAAGATAACGGGAAGACGAAAAAGACAGATTTGATAAATAAGGTGCATTTTATTGGCGAAATATTGCAGTTGAACAAGACATTACCCCAAAATATATAACACAGAAATCAGAAGTAGCATAACAATTCAACGTGCACATTGTGATGGTGTAATGTGGGCCCAGGATCCGAAATAATTCAACCGGCAGTCAGGTGATTCTGTGCACACAACACAGACTTTAACACAACCGATAACTCTGACGATTCACACACAACACACTACAGCATTCCTTATTTACATCCTAAACGTCCTACGCGCCTCGCACACAAACTGTCCTACTCGCCGTTATGAACTGTTGCCGCTGCGGCGAGGTCGGTCGTCACCGGTACTCCTTGGGCAGTCAACAGTCACGCTGCCTTGACCGTGGCGAGGTGGTAGTGGTGGTGATGATGGCACTGCAGGCCGGTAGATCACCAGGCCACTGCAGCGCAGATTAGCTTCCCGTCGCCAACATGAGTCGCGGCCACCTCGTGACACCACTCGGGCCCCAGGACTTCAGGCCAGGAACAGAATAGGCTGCCGGTCTCCGTGTCAGCAACGGGCACAGAGCGGGAATCAGGCTCACCAGGTCCACATGGCTGCCGGACGCCTGGTTAAGCGATGTCGCGACCCGAACCGCCGACAGCGGCTGCCGTTCCAACCGTGTCGCGCTCCAACTCCTCAAGCCGCACGCCCCGCTCGCGCTTCCTTTTCGTCGTCTTCCCCTCCAAGGCGTACAGCAGAGCAGAACTGTCGTTCCCTCTTCGCCCCGTCACGGGCCACACAATCCACATCATCACACACACAAACCTTGCACACGTGCTGCTCTTGCATCGTAGACAGCGCAGCGTTTCTTCGCGTAGCGTGGCGGACTCATCGTCCCGAAGGGCGACAGCACGCCGGCCGTGCGCTGGCAAAACACAGTCACTGAAACGGTTCCCGATGGCTGCGATGGGCTGTATTACCTTCTGCCAAGTACCACGACTAGAAAACAACGGTTATGCGAGGATATATCTACGGACGACAGGCACAAACCTACTGCGCAAAAACGAGCGACGCCATTTGCAATTCAAAATGCGCAAAACCGTTGGCCCATGTTACCAGACTGCCTGCATGTGCCCGCTGTTTCTGAAAACAAACAAAAAAAATTGGCCACTCAACCACATACCAAAGACTAAAGTTTGATTAAAGTAATCTACTAATTTAATTCGTGACAAATAAATTTAAAGCTAATGAAAATAAACGCTTAATCAATTTTTTGTTTTCATTATTTGTCCCCCCCTCACCTAGTAGCGCTTTAATCGTCACGCGGGTGTGGATGTTTGTCGCAATAGGTTTCCGACCACTTTTCGTTCCGACTTTCGCGACCTATTTAGATTGACCTTGGAAAGTGCGCCAAGATCGACTGCCTTTTACGATCGCAAGCATCCAATGACATGCGCCATTCGCATTATACAAGCGCCATCTGTCATCTTTAGACAGCAACTCTAAGAATTACATGAAACGCCATCTAGTGGGCAATTCATTAAACTACAGCTCTAAGAAATACATGAGACGTTATCTAGTGAGCAATTCATGAAACTGGAGCTGGCTACATACATACTACTATTACTGCAGAGGAGGGAACGACCCACACCCGAAGAAGCTTCGCCCCTAATACATCAGAAGAAAAACGATTCCGAAGGGCCCCACCGGGATTCGAACCTGCGACCCCTCGGATAGCATCGCGCTGCTTCATAGAACTCGGCCACACCGCCGGCTGTTCAGCATAACAACCGCGAGCTATTTATATACACCACATAACGCTAACGTCACGCAGAGCACGGAGATGCTTCAGTGTGTATAATATCGCCCGCGTAATTCCCCGAAGGGCGCCCTTTAATGCGACGCTGCTACTTTTTCTCTCAGAGGCGCATTAAACAGTGGCCCCTCTCTGTACCCACTGACGACGTGGAACGCCGAGTAAAGAATACGTGGAACGCCACCGCGCGGCAGGAGACGCGAGGGGTCACACCACGCGCAACAGTTTAAAGAAAAAGAAATCTAAAAGCGTTGGTTTGTAGCGCGCTGCTCAAACACGAAGTAACAACCGTAACAGTTCGCGCACATCCAGTGCGTACGTGTGCGTTTTTTTTCGCGTGTCACTCGTTGTGTTTTTGCAGCGCGCTACAATTGTCGAGCTGTGAGCGATAGTTCGTGGTCGTCCTGCGTGCGTTCCTTTCGTTTTGCGCCTTGCAAGTATCGACCTGCTTCTCGTTCTTTGTTTGACAATTTAATTTGATGTTGTTGCATTTATTGCTTCGCCGTTGCAGCAAAACTGTGACTTTTAGCACATCACGGTAGTGTTTTCGAAGATGTACTGAAAAGTGGCCTTTCTATCCAAAGGCCGTGCGTATGAACTTCCGCGTATATGCGCAGAATTCTCTTGTTTACACCACATGACAACAGCTTTTGACTGTGGAGAGCGGTTAATTCTTTGTAAAGTTGTTCCGAATAGTCTAACAAAGACGGCTGGGAATTGCTCGCTCATAAAGACTTCCTGAATCCCCGTTGTGTAGAGGTACTTTGCAGGTCTTTAGATCTGAGACGGATAAGACTACGCTACAGCCGAAAATCCATTCACAAACTGTTTTTTTTTCTTCTTTTAAGAAAGCTAGAGAAGTAGCTGTAGGCTACGTCATACTTCGAGCCTCATCATACCGAGCACATCTGACATATTTCGACAGACATATACAAATAATCACAACAACAACAACAAATCATTTTAGAAGACTTGTGCGTGGTTCAAACTGAACAAATGAAGCACATCGGCGTACGTGAAGCACTCAGGTTGGTGAACTTGGTTTATCTGCGTTGAACCCTGTGTATTCCGATGCCCACATATATGGGCAAACACACAGCGAAATGTGCATAAGCGAACGAACTCATTTTCCTAAACATTGATGAGAAATGCTTGCATTACTAAAACGTTTCGTAAAGACATCTACGTGTGAGAACAGGCATGAACAAACAACGATAAATGCGCACTGATCAATGACGTTCGCCTGAAGTCGCCCGTAAGGTCTACGCCTATTTTTTTACGCAATCACCTTGAGTGTCTATGATAATTTTGATTGTCCGGCTTTATTCCAGAAAAGGAAGGATTTACTTATTTTTATGCACCTTTTGTTGCGTTGTGAGCCGCGAAAGTTTGTTTTAACTTGAGCTGTCGCTTCGGTGTGCACGTTTGAGGACGCCAAGCACGGCGAGATCTTGTGAGAAATTCACCGCACGCCGTTTGGTAGTAGGATACGCTTGACCGCCGTTTAACAATGCCAAAACGTTATCTGCAAAATGGAAAAGATGCCTTTTTGGAGTTGTGTTTTGGATATATTTCTTTTATTTGAGACGTTTACTATGCGACGGAGACATATGCCATAAATTCGAGCTGCATAGCGCTAGCGATGTTGTCAGTTGGAGAACTATGCTGATAAACACGTTCAAACAGAGCCTTCTGCAAGCAGAGGCCTCTTGAGCGACGCTGCTGATGACGGTGAAAGCGTTTAATTTGGAGATAACAGTGAAGACATTGATAATGATGATGACGAACGCATCAAAGCAGAACTGCGGGCAAGCAAGATAGCCTTCAATGGTGAGGATGATGGTTATGTTGAAAACGTTGAACATGGGAATAAGCGCGTTAATGATGATGCCCCCCAAGGATAACGATGAACGCGTTGAAAGAGAGCCGTAAGCAGAGAGAGACCCCATGAATCATTATGACGACGAAAATACGGATGAAAAACGCGTCCAAGCGATCACCAAAAGCGTTGATTACGTTAAGTTGTGATGATGATATTGAACAATGCGTTGAAACAGATGTCGGCAAGGAAATTCCCCATGTGATATATATGTGCACACTTGCTTTCTTCAGAAAATTGAGCCAGGCTTTTTTTCCGATTTTCGGGCTATTCCTTTTCTTATCTGTATTGTTATTCCATATATGCAAAGCAGAATTACTTGCGCAGCTGGATTGACCGTGGGATTTAAAAGGTTCAAGGCAGACAATTCTAACTTGTTCGCTGTTCCTCGGCTACCAATATTCACATGTGGGGGAGACAAAAGCGAATATCCACGCGCATGCACTTTACTATAATTTGCGGAAAATATTTCGTTACCGTCAAAAATTGACAAGCATATTGCAAAAATTGTGCAGCATGTGTATTGTGCGCGTTTCCTTTCTCATCTGTCGCATCAGCAACTACTTGGCCGAGTCATCCTGCAACATACGATGGCGGGTACTCCATACACTTTCCGGAATCTGCGATCGAAGCATTCACAAGGTACTGCGCGTGACCTTGCTGAGGCCATTTTTCTGCAGGAATCCATATCTGCGCTTATTACTGTGTGACTCGATTCCGGTTTTTTTAACGGTGCCCGTTTTCAAGGACGCTTCCTTTATTTTTATTAGAATCTCAGTCCTCGTGGACTACGAACAACCTCTTAAGCACGTTAAATTTTACGCCTTATTGGAACTTCTCTGAGATGTCCATGTTTCATGGGATGAACATGACGACAGGAGCAACGAAAGAAAAAGCCAAGCACTCTCTGCACAGCTACATTACCAAAGGCTGAAAATGAAGATGGTATGCAGGGCGCAACCGGGGAAAATATAAATGTAAATATCCTGCTCTAAATGAAGCTCCACTACTGGGAAACCTGAGGAAGGGCGTAACAGGTGCACCCAGCTATTTCCGTTCGTACAAATCCCACATCTCCGTTTACTGAACCGTCGATGAGGCCAGTATTTGACGTAAGCATGTGCGGTTTCCCAGGCACGACTTGAACCGTGTTAGAGATATGCGCAAACTAAGTGTGTGACATGCTCTCTACTTTTTGCTGGGCTTTATTGACTTCCTGCGTGTTACGGCAGTTGAGATGCGTGTCACCAGCAGCGGGTTCCGCGTGGTTGTTTCCCCCTTCAGATTTACCGATGAAGCACCGCCGGGTGGAACAATCGTCGCTTCGCGAGGCAGTGGCACCCCGTCTTGCGCGGCGTGGGTGTCAGCTGTTTGTTTCCGATGCGTTTTAGATATATAAAGTAACCTATTGTGAATATTTCTAGGGTATTTCTGTTAATATAGTATTTTATATCTTGTTTGTATATTTTAACCCCGTTTTCAGCATTGCGAGCCTTACGTTTTAAGCGTGACTTTGCGAACTGAGACACTGAAGGGACGACAAACCGGGCCCCTAAAGTGTTGAGCACATGGAAGTTCTGTATTGGCCACTGTTTAATTATATTTACTGTGCTCCTCTTTGTTTGATCTTGTCGTTGCCGATCACCAACATGGGTGACTTCACAAAAAGTGGCATAGCACGATGGTGCCATTACATATTTTGTCTTGGTCAAAGGTAGGCCGACGAAGGACACAGTGCAAAAGCACGGTAGTTCTACAAAGCTTTCGAAGGGGTTCAACACATCGGTGGAGGTCGATACACTGACCGAGATCAAAAAAAGGTGAAGAAGATGACTTTCCCTATAGACTTCTTCTAGGCAATGCATAAGAGACCCTGCATGTTTTCTTCTGACTCAATGATATGTTGCCGCAAAAAGTATCAAATTTCTGTCGCCCGATTAATGATGATGAAGTTACATGGTGGTTAGTGGCGCAAGGGCCAATAATGGCTATAGAGCGCCAATACAAGTTAGAAGGTGGTCGATGATAGTGTAGAGGTCCTGCATAATGTCTTGTATTCATGCGAAATGAAAGTGCATAATCAGAATATTTAATACATTCTTGGCAGTAAAGTACGAGATTAAAAAATAATATGATGTCTACGATAAAATTATTAGAAGGTGAACAAATACGAGGACACTACTGTCCCGCAAGGGTTCATGGAAGCAAGTACCCGAAGGATACTGCGTAAAACGGATATTGTCTCGTATTAGCACCAAATTCGTCTTTGGTGATTCCTTGCAGGGCCCTTGTGAATTTTTTAAAGTCTTTATCGCATAATCCACGTCTCGAATAAAAGATATGAATCCTAAACACAACTAAAAAAATTCACCTTTAGCCATATTGCAGGTCATTTTTGGTGCAATGTTAAACGGCAGTCAAGTGTGCTACTACCATACGGCCTGCTGTCAATTTCTCACAAGATCCCGGTATGCTTGACGTCCTCAGACTTGGACAACGGAGCGAGAGCTCAAGTTAAAACAAACTTTCGGTGCTCACAATGCAACGAAAGCTGCATAAAAATAAGTAAAGGGTTCCTTTTCTCGAATAGCGCCAAATAATCAAAGACACTCAAGGTGATTACGTAAAAAAATATAGGCATATACTTTACGGACCACTTCAGGCGCACGTCATTGATCTGTGCGCATAACAGAGAGCTGAGCTAGTTGGTAAGTATTCATTCTAAAATGACAGGGCGTGCAAACACGGACACAAGAAAGAAGTCAGGACACAACAAACGCCGAATAACAACTGAAGAGACGCACAACGGCTGAAAAGCAAGAAGACACGAAAACTTATCTGTGCATGGGCATGCGCAGATAAGTTTTCGCGCCTTCTTTCTTTTTAGCCGTTGTGCGTCTCTTCAGTTTGGTAGTCGGCGTTTGTGGTGTCCTGACTTCTTTCTTGTGTCCGTGTTTGCACGCCCTGTCTTTTTAGAATGTGTCAGTGTTTGTTCACGACAGTTCTCACACGTAGATGTCTTTATGAAACTTTTTAGCAATGCGAAAAATTCTCATCAATGTTTAAAAACGCGTTGGCTCGCTTACGCACATTCTTGCTGTATGTTTGCCTCGCATGTGAGCATCGGAATACGTAGGGTTCAACGCAGACAAACCAAGTTCACCAACCTTAGTGCTTGACGTACGCCGAAGTGCCTCATGTGTTCAGTTTCAACCACGCACAAGTCTTTAAAAACGCTTTTTTGTTGTTGTGATTATTTCTAGATGTCTGTCGAAATACGTCACATGTGCTCAGTATGACGAGGCTTGAAGTATGACGTAGGATGCAGCTACGTAGCTGCAGCTTTGTTAGCAAAAGAAAAAAAAAACAAGTTGTGAAATGATGTTCAGCTGTGCCGTAGACTTATCAGCGCCCCGCCACGGTGGTCTAGTGATTATGGCGCTCGACTGCTGACCCGAAGGTCGCGGGATCAAATCCCGGCCGTGGCGGCTGCATTTTCGGTGGAGGAAAATTTTTGAGGCCCGTGTACATAGATTTACGTGGACGTTAAAGTACCCCAGGTGGTCAAAATTTCCGGAGTCCTCCACTGCGGCGTCTCTCATAATCATTTCGTGGTTTGGGGAGGTTAAACCCGAGATATTACTATATTATTAGTAGCCTTATCAGCTTCAGATCTAAAGACGTGCAAAGTACCTCTGCACAGCGGGGATTCACGAAATCTTGATGAACGAAGAATTTCCAGCCGTCTTCATTAAACTATTCCCAACAACTTTTCACAGAAGTTACTGCTCTCTATAGTCAGAAGCTGGTGTCATGAGATGTAAATAAGAGAATTCTGCGCATATACACCGAAAATCGTACGCACGGCCTTTGGATGGAAATGTCACTTTGCAGTACATCTTCGAAAACACTACCGCGATGTGCAAAAAGTCACAGTATTGCTGCAACGGCGACGCAAGAATGCAACAGCACCAAATTAGAATGTCAAACGAAGAAGGAGAAGCAGCTCGACACTTGCAAGGCGCAAAACGAAAAGAACACACACAGGACGACCGCAACTATCGGTCACAGCTCGACAATTGCAGCGCGCTGCAAAAACACAACGAGTGACACGCGAAAAAAACGCACACGTACGCACTGGATGAGCGCGAACTGTTACGGTTGTTACTTCGTGTTTGAGCAGCGCGGTCCAAACCAACGCTTTTAGACTTCTTTTTCTTTAAACTGTAGTGCCTGGAGTGACCCCTCGCGACTCCTGCCGCGCGGTGGCTTTCCACGCTATGTATACTCGGCGTTCCAAATCGTCAGTGGGTACAGAGACGAGCCACTGTTTAGTGCGCGTCTGAGAGAAAAAGTACCAGCGTTGCTTTAAAGCGCGCCCTTCGGGGAATTACGCGGGCGATACTATACACTCTGAAGCACCTCCGAGCCATGCGTGACATTAGCGTTATATGGTGTATATAAATAGCTCGCCGTTTTTACGCTAAACAACCGGTGGCATGTGGCCGAGTTCTATGAAGCAGCGCGATGCTGTCCAAGGGGTCGCAGGTTCGAATCCCGGTGGGGTCCTTCGGAATCGTTTTTCTTCTGATGTATTAGGGGCGAAGCTTCTTAGGGTGTGGGTCCTTCCCTCCTCTGTAGTAGTAGTAGTGTGTATGTAGCCAGCTCCAGTTTAATGAATTGCTCACTAGATGGCGTTTCGTGTATTTCTTAGAGCTCTAGTTTAATGAATTGCTCACTAGATGGCGTTTCATGTATTTCCTAGAGTTGCTGTCTAAAGATGACAGATTTCGCTTGTATGATGCGAATAGCGCATGTCATTGGATGCCTGCGATCGTAAAAGGCGGTCGCTCTTGGCGCACTTTCTCTTTCGCTCGGAGTCGCCTGATGGAGGCAAACGAGGCGCTCGCTCTTGGTTCGCTTTCTCTTTCGCTCGGCGTAGCTGGATGGCAGGGGCGTAGCCAGAAATTTTTTTCAGGGGGGGGTTCAACCATACATTATGTATGTTCGTGCGTGTGTTTGTATGTGTGCGTTTATTATATGCGCAAGCAAAGATGAAAATTTTCGGGGGGGGGGGCATGAATCCCCCCAACCCCCGCCTTGGCTACGCCCCTGCTGGATGGAGGCAACACAGCTGCGGAGCGGCGAGCAAGCCCTGCGAGCCTTCCTCGAGTTTGCGGCATCTGCGGACGTCGCCGTCTTGTAGATGAACGCTTTGGCTGCATGGTCCCGCTTTCGTTGACAAGACACTCTCTCCACGCTGCCAATTCCTTTCTATCTTCTTTGTTCTATCATTTTTACTTCCCCTTCCCTATCCCTAAGGGCGCTAGGTCGTGACCGCACGACGGGAGGCAGAAAACAGCGTCCCTTTTCATTTGTTCTTTCTGTCACGAACTATCAGCGCAAGGCGGGTGCAGCACGCGCTCGCAGACAGAATCCGGCAGTACGTGAAAGAGAGACCGAAGCGTGTCGTCAGGCTGCTCGGTGACGCCGAGAAAACCCCGCAGTGCTAGAACGGGAGGCCGAATTGGCACGGCAGCGTCGCGAAGATCCGACAGGAAGAGACCGCTTCTACTCGTCGGCGATTTCAACGTCGACGTTGCAGACAGAATTAAGGACTCTTTGATGCAACACATGGCAATCAGAAAGCATCAAGTATGCCAGAACGAGACCATCGCTATGAATGAAGGAAAGAAGTGGAACTTTTAAGGGCTCGTTTTTCTTTGTTATACACAATATTACTTCTAACAGACAATAATACCAAGGAAAGTATAGGGGACGTTATTTGTAGTAAATGTAATGTAAATGTGAAGACAGAAAAGTGCATGGAAAGATAGCTTGCCGAGGGCAGGGACCGAACCTGCGCCGTTCAAATAACGCGTCCGATGCTCTACCAACAGAGCTACCGCGGCGGCCATCCCGCCGTCCATTTTATGGGGTATATATGTGCATTTAAACGTGGAAGCGTCAGGCCATGGAATTTAGTGTTATTCAAGTCAGGGTATTCCGAGTATTGAAGCTCTGTGGTCTTTCACCATTGAGACGTCATTGTGCTGCGTCTTTCATTATTCATCAGCTTTTGCTTCCTGTACAGCCGACTTACCCCTGTACGGTTTCACAATAATTTCACCTTGTTGACGTTTCACATATCGACCGGAGTATTCATATATGTTTGTGTGAACGACACTTGTTAGAACTTCCACATCGATTTTTTCATATCAGGCTTTTCCCCGAAGCCTCAACTTAATTATTCGCACGGGGAAATGTTTTCGTGTGGATGCAGTGACGTCATCATATTCCAGTTTGTATACGTTCTTTGTGGAAGGGGCGAAACTCTTCCTGTTCGGTGCTCTACAGCTGGCCATGCCTATGAATCTGGATATTTTTTTTTAATATATTCATTTACCGCAAGCGTGACACGATCTTTTCGCGATAATTTTTGCCAGATTTCTATTTACCACGTTGTAGGCAATCCGTTTTCTACCCCTGTTATTATGGTTTCTCACTTGATCGTTGTTCCCGACTTCAATTTTCACGTTTGTATAAGGCAATTGATGCCCATGGAATATTCTCGCTGCAGCTTATTTTCGCACTAACAGCAACTTCACTTAAGTTTAACCGCCGATTGGAAATAGCTGTCCATTTGTTTGGTTGTTCGAGCGCTGCTTTGATATACCCATGCGCAGATCAGAAAGCACCACCATTATTTCTGAACTCCCATATCACGCAAATTGTAACAGAGGGCTTCTAGCCGAAACATACTCCACGAAGTCAGGATGCCTATCATTGTTTCCTACCCGGGGGGCGCAACTTATATGGTGGTCGTCGTGCGGAGCGCATTGAGTGGTTTTTGTAACAGGATTCAGGTCATTTGAATTGGTAACATGTGCGACAATCCGAAAGATCATGATTTGTTGGTAGCACAGCTGCTGACCCCAAAGAACCCATCGTGTGCTGATTTCAGAGACGCCAAACGTTTAGGGAGCACGGGATTGTGTACCGAAACTGCTGCGTGTGCGGTCTACAGGGGCGCCGTCTGTTGTCGAGCGCTTTGCTCTAGCCGCGTATTCACCGGAGCAAAGATTTCGACAGCAGACGGCTCACCACTGGATGACGCAGACGACAATTCTGACAGGCGGTCCCATGGTCCACATACAAAAGCTCACGGGTGAACCCTCCCCTCCCCCGCCCTCACACAGAAAAGCTTGTGGAACGTGACATTACTTAGAAGGTCATATTCCCGCTCCAAATAAATTTTCGAGCCTGTAGTACTAGCGACCTGCACAACTACCGGCTTGGTTAGATGTGCCGTGCACTGACAGAGCGCACTTTGGAATTTGAAGTGGAGCCCTTGTTCCATAATGTTCCGTTGGTGGGTGTTCATGAAGCGGTTATTCCCTGCACCCGCATGTCAACTTCTGGTTGGAAAGAGGCGTATCTCTGATTTGTTTTCCAAGACACCTCTGCGCGCATATATCCAGGGGCACATCACAAACCACCAGCATTATGTCTGTCCTCCCGCGTCCGCACTGATTCAGCACCTCTTACGGCGACAGATGGAGCTGTGGAGTTACGTAGGTGGAAACATATTAAAAACGCCGGAATGCCGGGTCATCACTTGCTGCCCATTTGGCGAAAATCATACTGTATAAGCGTTTAGATATGGAGTACTAAGGCATACGTTCTCGATAAGAGTGCGAAATGTATAGGACAAGAGACAAAAAAAGCTGATAGGATGGGCGCTCATCCTTTAAGGTTCTTATTCCGTCGCAACTTCGATTTTCGCGCTCTTATAAAAGGGTTACGGCTCACGGACGGGATGTCTTAGTGAGCCGTCTCTATAGAAGCGGGATTCAAGTGGTCTGGGCTGCGAACATGCGTGGCCTTACGAGAACTTGTCCGTGCAATACAGCTGCTGACATGTAAACGCCCATTGTGTGAAGTTGTCAGAGACGCGCTGGCAGTGTTCCGTCGGGAGAACACGTGGGTGAAAGACGCGACGTCGTGGTAAAAGTTAAAGCTGAAATTTGGGCTAGTTGGTCTTGCCTTAAATACATAATGTAGCGGAACAAAACAAGGACAGAGAAAGAAGCACACAGGACGACCGCTAGACTTCAACTGAAAAGATAGCTTGCCGGGTGCATGCGCGACGCGTAGCTTGGCACGTGCAGCTTGATGTGAAGGCAGCATGGTGACGTTTCCATCAGTTTAGATGTTGTTTTTTACACTTTATATGTCACGTGTCCAGAGTAAAATTTTCAGTTGAAGTCTAGCGGTCGTCCTGTATGCCTCTTTCTCTGTCCTTGTTTTGTTCCACTATATTATGTATTTGAGTCGTGGTAAAAGAATGCTGGCCCCTAACAGTGTGCGAGCATCTGCCTGACATATTCAATAAATTCCTAACAGCGTTCGAGGGAATCTTGGATGCTCATACCACGTAGGCGGTGATAACGAATTGGTGAGGGAGCTGCAAGGAATCGCCGAACACTACTTTGGTGCCAATACAACCTTTTTAACGCGATATCCTACGGGCAGTTGCTTTGACAGGCCCTTGTGGGGCAGTAGTTCCTCGTATTTCTGCACCTTTTAGTACACTTCATTTCAATCACCATATCATAATATTGAATTTTCACTTCACTGCCAAGATTGTATTATTTATATATGTTTCATCGACTTTAGTGCGCATGATTTCAGGCCATTATGCAGCCACAATAAACCTTCATTGACCACCTTCTAACGTTTCTGGGCGCTCTATGATGACCACCGCTGCCACTTGCGGCAACAAACACCATAATCAGTGTCATAATTAATCGGGTGACCTAAATTCCCATGTTCTTGCGCCAGACATACCATTGACTCAAAAAAATGGCATCATCTCTTACGCATTTGCCTAGGAAAACTCCAAGGCGTAACTCATGTTCTGCTGCGGCGTCGCCGTTGGCGTTGGCGTCGACTGCGTAATCGATAGAGCAAACGGGGACCAAAAATAGCTAACAGGGACGAAGGAGAGCGAACCTTTTTCTGTCGATATCACCAGCCACTCGCCTCTAACCTCGCTTCGTTCCTCCGTCACCCTCTGGCCCTTCGTGTCGGAGCTTGTGCGCCCGCAGTGCTGGCACATGAACTGCACGGGGCTGTCCTCGTTTCGCTTGGTCCGCGACGACAAGGTTGCAGAGAATGGTGGTCGTAGCACTCGATCACTGTCAGCGCTTCTCTTGGTTCGAGATGCCCGCAATGCACAGATGATTGTGCGTAGCACTCGAGCGATGGCCGTTTCTGGGGCATTGTGTAACGAATGTTACATTGCAACAACTGCGGATAGCGAGAACTTCAAACACAGTTGGCGTTGCCCCAACTTGAAGCTCCGCTGAGAATTCATGTTAGGCAGTATCCTAATCGTTGGCCAACTTTTTTCTTCTCAGTGAATATACTCGTCCTCCACCGATGGAATTATCCCCTCCGAAAGCTTTTTGCACCTAAATTCGTTTTACACTGGCTCCAGGATCGGATACATTGCAGCTTTCTGCATCTCACCTGGTTTCGTACTGCCTCGTTCATAAGCCTACCTTTGACCAAGGAAAAATGCCATGTGATGACATCATCATGTGACACCAGGTTATCTGAAGTCAACCATGTTGACGACCTGTGACGATAAGATGGCGTCATATGGTGGCGCCAATACGTAATGAAGTCTTTTCGCATTACTGGTGTCGACACCGCCGACGGTGGTTGATTTTCGCGTTTGATGAAATATCTAATGTTGTCGCCTTGATAGGTCGACAGTCGAATGGCTCGGCCCGCGGTTACGGTGGCAAGCTATCGGTAGAGTGCCTCCGCCGTGTCATTTGTCTCCAGAAACGTCTGCGTTATTTTAACACGATAGCTTTAGAGAGGTCGTGTCGCAGAAATTCCGGTGTCAGCGTCGGCTACGACGTCGGTGTCAGCGTCGTTAGTTGTGAGCGAAAAATAATCCGTAAGCGAAAAATCCAGAAAGATGCAAGTAAAATAAACAGTAAAAATATTCGGGCCCACTGAGAATCGAATTAGGGCCGTTTCCGTGGCAAGTAGGTGTCCTACAACAAACCACTAGGTTACTTGCAACTGCTTCGGAAAAAAACAGTACATAAATGCCATGTAGTGAAAGGAGCCTCCTTAACGCATTTGATGATGCATGGCAGAAGCGCACAATCGCGCATGGTGATGCTTAACTGCATCAACGGTTTCAGTGTGATTTTTGCGTAAAAACACTTTGAATTACAGAAGCATGTGAAGACCAACTTCACATCTTGCGCACTCCCATCGGCTCTCGGACGTCTTGCCGTGTGCCTTGGAAACTAAGAACAGCCTTTAGGAATTCTTCTTTATTTTGTTCGGCAGGTGTCCCGATGAAAATGCGCCTATTCGGCGATTTGTAGGCGCATTGACCATGCCATCCAACTACGTTTTTTGCGCGACGCCGTGCCTCGAAAAGCCGGTATAGTGCACCAATCGCCGCTAAAAAGCATGCCAACAGCACACACACACGCACAAAATTACAAACAGCTCAAAAATGGACAACTATGACCATCTAGCGGAAATAATATCAAACAAACAACAAACATTATGGCCTCCGAGATGGCGGGCGCGCCGCGCGTGCGCCCGCCATCCCGGAGGCCATGCGACTACAGCAGAGTCCTTGCTCATCGATGAGTGCCGGGGGGACCTTCATATCAAGTAGTCGCTCTCATGTCAGGGTTGTCTTGGCGACGCTGACGCTTGGCCTCCGCTTCTCAAGCTCGAAGTTCTGCGTCATTTTGGCGTCGTTGACGCCAAAATCTATGGGGGGGTGGGCGGTCCTTCCATTTCCATCTGACTGGGGGGGGGGGGGGGGGCTGGTAGGGTATGGTGAGGAGAGAAGTAGAGGGCGCGAACAAAGTTCTCCTTCCTCCTTTTGTCTAATGGTTGCCGAAGCATTTCCTAAAGGAGGTGGGTGACAGGTACTGCAGGCAGGGGGAGAGCCTGACACAGGCTTCCCCCCCCCCCCCCCCCGGATCCGCCTCTGCTATGATCGGCTTCCCGCGCTCGTAGTTGGTGATCTATATCACGGCGACGACGCTTTATTTCAGCTTTCCTGGCTATCAGCAAGGCATCTTGATGGCGTTGTTGCCCTTTGATCTCCGCTTTCCTGACCTGACCAGGTCGCGTGCGCGTGCATGTGTGTGTCTGTGCGCGTGCGTATGTGTGTAACAACACACACTATTAAGTATGCACTTAGTGGTTGAAGTGCGCATTAGGGGCGGGATTTCGCTATCGCGTTCAACTCTGAAAGGCGAAGCTTAAGGGTACCCTAATTTTCGCTTTCCCTTTCAAAGTCTTCAGCAGAGGCATGTAGGACCCAACAATTCGTAAAACATCCAATGTGACTTGTTGGATTATGACGGCCGTTGGCGATCTGTCTACGCCGTGAGGGCCTCCATAATATCTGGAACTGAGGCTTCCGTCACTCTAATCTTTCTGCAAAACATCTATTTATGAAGCTCCGTTCCCCTCTTCGTCTTCACCTGAGCCACCTCGGCAAAGTAGTCCGTTTTGTTTATTATTAGTGATGTTCTGTGCGGTTCAAGCACCACAAAAGAAATCTTACAGTGACCATCAGCAGATCAGCCCAATAAGAAAATATGTTATTGTTTGGTCATGGAGATGATGTTATGTACATCTGCCCAAATCACACCTACTGTTGGACAGTGCTGTCGTTCAGGACACTAATACTGCTTCACCACACAAATCCTATTTTCTCCCTTTTCCAAATTTATTTTTTCTTACCAACTTTTGTTGTATATGTGTTGTTGTTCTCAGCTCCGGTACCTTATATAGCTCTTCCCCCCGAAAATTCTATTTCTTGCCTTCAGTACTGTCATCACCGCGCCCGCGTTGACATCTGCATTCCCAGTACGAGTCTCGCTACGACACGAATGAGAACGCTGCGATTTTTCGCCCTTTAGACACACTGTAACAACGAAGACATTTCGGCTAGTTGCTATGGTTCTGTGGTGTGACGAAGTGGTAGTTGCAGTATAAAAGATGGGATAATAGAAGCGACAAGTGGTTCTTCGCTATTGAAGAACTTTGACAGAGAAGATAATCAAGCTGTCGGTACGATGTGGTCCATCGTAATAAACTATCATCATTATGAACCCACATGCCCTTTCTCCATTCTCTTTACAATAAAGCTTTTTAACGTATCGGTCATCTGCGCTCCGTCCTCCGAAACTCCTCAGGTGGGTAAGCACGACAGGATTTGCGCGAGCACGACTGTCGTGTACAGCAGAGGCAAAAAACAGAGAAAGAAAGAAAGCAAGAAAAGAACAGGAAATAGAAGGATAGACTTAGGAGAGAGATAGAAAGAACGGGATAGAAAGAAAGAGAACGAGCAAGATAGAGAGAAATAAATGGAATAAAGGCATAAGACGTTAAAAACAGAATAGGACATAGCCACAAAATTACATAACAGAGACAGAGAGAAAAAAAACTCTAAAGGAAGAGCAGAGGAAGATGATGTGAAATAAGCGAAATGGTCATGAAATAAAAAAAATAGACAGAAAGAACACAGCGAGAGGGAGAGAACGAAAGAAAAGGAGATGAAGAAACAGCTAGAGAGAAAGATATAGAAAGAAAAAAACACGATAAGTATAGAAGGAGAGAGAGAAAGAAGGGGAAGAAAAAGAAAGCAGTATAGTAAGAGCGAAAAAGAGAAAAAAATAGATAGAGTGAGAGAGATATAGGAAGAAACCGATACAAAAAATATACAAGAAATATAGAGAAAGACACTGAAAGAAGGGAAGAAACAAAGATGAAAATAAATATAGACAAGGAAACTGCCGTATTTTTTTTTTCTAGAGAGAAGGCATAAATCTAGAATACAGTTATAAAAAATAGGCTCATGGCTTCGGTGTTTTCGCTTTCGCTCCTGAGCGTTGTTTGTGCAAACTTGTAAACATTGTTAAAACTTCTTTTGGATGAATTCAGAATGAGCTAAATAAATATTTGCAGCAATGATTCCTTGCGCGACAAATACTTCACATTGATGAAAGAACGGAGAACGGAATGGAAGAACATACAGGCTGCTTCCGGCACTGCAGATCACTTCAGATCACTTCAGTGTTGTGCTGTTCGGTCTTTGTAACGGTCCGGTGATATTTAGGCATATGATGGACTCTGCTAAGTGGCTTTAAATTGTCCACCTTCGTATGTTACACGAACGATGTGATTGTTCTTTCTGACTTCTAAAAGCCATATAGGTAACCATTTAACCCGCTTAGAGCTTTTTAATCGCGATCGCGTACAACTAAACTACATTTAATATCAATTCGTGTGCAACCAAATTACGGTAATTGGTCGTCTCCTTGATTGTAACGATGTGCATTGGGACCTTGCAAAAGTCAACGCACTTAAGACAATTTCTGTGCGCTAAGCTGCAAAGAACGTCCGTAGCTTTATCGGCTTGTGCTCAAAGTTACGAAGCTTCGTGAAAAGCTTGTGGACATGGTGAGGCCCCTCAGTAAGCTCTAAAAGAAAACCTTACAATTTCATTGGGCTGAGCAGAAGCTCTGGCGCTAAGGCGAAGAAGAGTTGAAGCATTTTTGAAGACCTTCACTAGATGCTAAAACAAGAGTGTCCTGTCGACAATCCAGAATAATGCACCTTTCTCCCAGAAGGAACACTCGGTTTGAATGTTTAGTCATCGCCATTAAGCGCATGCAACAGAGGACGGCACTGATGGTAGCTCAAAGATGATGATAATTTTGCCACAAAATCTAGCTATATTGTTCATTGACTGCAATTTTGACATCCATTACGAGCTACTTCAAGCGCAAATGGCACGTTCTACTCTATCGGAGCAATACACGAATTTCGGTCCTGAGTACCGACGACAGTGGGCTACATAGATTTTAACCGCAACATAGATTTGATTTATTTTGGTGACATGAACACGCTGCCAAAAATCGTCGAAGCAGGCGCAACAAAATTGTCAGTAGCAAAAAAATGCGTAATTCTATGTTTCAGTTAAAGTGCACTTGGCTCTTTTAGGGAAAAAAACGCCACAAGTACACTTCAGCCGTAACAGTACAGTACTGCGAAATTTTCTGCGTGAGCGGTGAAGACTAACTATTGCAACGTGCAACAATTTCTGTGAGGAAGTTGCCATGCTCATAAGCACACTTCTTCTTGTATGGAGAACCAGTGCCTCAATGTTAAATAAATATCTAAAGAGACTATGCATGTACATGTTAAGCAGGATCCACTTTGTGTAGATTCAATAAACAAACATACTCACGGACATGTTATGAACTTCATTTATGGAGGGAAATTCATGACAAAATACAGGTGAGGAAGTTAGTGCTATGAGAATTTCTTTACAGACGGACATTATCGTAGCCGAAGCTGCCATGTACAATATATTGTTAGGTAAAAGGACAGGAGGCGTGGCTATTTACAATCTATTTACACTGATGTGCACAGCATCGGTCAAGATGGTGGACAAAACCCACAGAGGCCAGACCAGGCCAGTTCTCTCTGCTAGTCTCGGAGACGGGAACGATTTCGTAGGTTACGTCCGTTACGTGGCGGACGATGCGGTGTGGACCCATATACCGAGACAACAACTTCTCTGACCGGTCAACACGACGAACTGGGCACCACAGGAGAACTAGGGAACCAGGTGAGAAGCGAACGTCGACATGCCTGCTGTCATCGTAGAGGGTCTTCTTGGTTGCGTGTGAAGCCGACAGCCTAGAGCGGGCGATCTGACGCACGCGGTCGCCACGAGCAATAGCATCACGTGCGTATACGCTGAGCGAAAGTGTAGTAGTCGGAAGTAGGGTGTCCAGTCGTAACGCCGAATCACGGCCATAGAACATATCAAAAGGTGAGTAACCGGCGGTGTCATGATGCGATGAATTGTAAGCGAAGGTCGCTTGAGGTAGCGCCAGCTCCCAGTCATGGTAGTCAGATGAGACATACATGGAGAACATGTCCGTGAGAGTGCGATTTAGGCGCTCGGTGATGCCATTTGTTTGAGGATGGTAGGAAGTGGTCAACTTGTGCTGCGTTTGCAAAGAGCGTAAAAGGTCGTCCATTACTCGTGGCAAAATTGCGTGGCCACGATCGGGGAGCAATTGGCGAGAAACGGCATGGTGTAGAATGACGTCGTGGAGCAAAGCATTCGGCAGATCCCACGCGTTTTGGGAAGCGGTTTCATGCGAAGCACTCAACGAGTACTCCTATGTTGTATTCTATGGTTCTGAGCGAAGCGTTAGAAGGTCGATCGACGTGGTTTTGTAGGTGCAGTAGCCGTTGGCACATTGTACGCTTAGCAGGCACGTCGACAACACTGGCGTTTAAACTGTAACCTATGGTGCGACTTAACCTCAGCCCTCACGTTAGAGTACAAACGTGAGTATTATCAAAACTAAGTGCTCTTTATGGTGCAACTATGTCAATATCACACGTAACTTTCCAACTTTCCTTAATGTATTCCACCGGGGTCGAGCAATGCTTCAACATAGGTTGCTGTATCACAGGAATAAAATGCAATCTTTATTAGACTGCCATAAAAGCAGAGCCAACACTGGAACCACGGATGTTAATCTGATATGACGCCTGAATTGTAGGAGTACATATCTAGTGTCTATTGCTTTCTTGTAAAATTAAATAGCCAGCACCACGACCATGATTCACGTTGCACCGACATTACGCCCGCATAAGTTTTTTGAAACCGGTTTATAGACCTGGAGGGGCTCTGCGGTAACATAACTGATTGCCACGCAGAATGCTTGGGTTCGATTTCTGCTGGTATGCTAATTCTTATTCTCTCCATTCGTGGGGTCAACGCGGCCGAGGTCAGTTTTTCTTAACGATGTCTCATTTAAATTATCGATGTCAGTTCTCGCCGTTCCTAGGCAGATATAAACAGTAAACCACCTGTGGCGCATATCCGTACACCACGCCCGTGGTAAACGGCTATGTGCCACACGTGTCTGGAGGAAAGGGTTTGGCGACGTATGCGAAATGATTTTCACGTTATTTATGTCAAGACCCGACAGTCATATTCATCATATCCTCCCTCCTTCTCATGCCAATTTTGGTCAGCACCAAGTTGAGGAGGCGATCATAACAGCACCAAGACGTATACGGCTAGATAGATAGATAGATAGATAGATAGATAGATAGATAGATAGATAGATAGATAGATAGATAGATAGATAGATAGATAGATAGATAGATAGATAGATAGATAGATAGATAGATAGATAGATAGATAGATAGATACGCAGGAAGTGCCAAAGGTTCGCTAAGAAATGCTTCGCATTTAAAAGTCGGCAACATCAGTAGCAGTGCTGGTGGGGAGCGCTCGAGTGGTCTCATACCTGGTCACATCGTCTATAGCAACAGCGACCCACTTGTTGCCAGAGTTTGATTCAGGTAAAGGGCCGAAGAGGTCAACACCAATACAGAAGAAAGGGATGGTAGGGATGGCCATCGGGTGAAGGAGTCCAGCAGGGGCTGCGCCAGGTCGCTTGCGACGTTGGCTATATACTGTCAATAAGTCAGACAACTGTGATTTGCATAAGTGAACATGCCCCACATCTTTTTTTCTGTAGAAATTACCAATAATCCTGAAGCTTCTGTTGGCACTACAAGTACAGCTGATCATATATGACGTCAGATAACCTGTTAAGAACTCAAAATTAAATCTCAGAGAAATATTCCTGATAGTTGTTTTTTCGTATTTCGAAAGCTTGTAACTATAAAAGGAACAAGAGGACATATCAGCCCATGACGTCGAGAATCGATTGTATAAGAAAAAAAAATTCATGCGTAGACCGCGGTGTTTTCAAATCAGTTTTGAACTTCAGTGAACCTGCTTTTTATCTACGATTTCTTTATCTGAAGGTTGTGACGTGTTATCTTATTGGCAATACTGAACAGCGGCACCGTATAAATTCTGAGGCTGCACCTTACTTAGCATTCCATCCGCTGGGAGACATTGGAAGGCTATCAAAATGAAACTTCTAGTTCTTTTTGCCGTTCTTGTAATGGCTTTTTGCGAGGTGAAGTCAGAAAAGAAACAAGAAGTGACACCAGCATGGGCGAATGAAACACTCTTCGGCGGAAATCAAGACGCTTGGGCGGTAAATATATTAAGACTTCTGACAGAATTTCTAATTATGATTTTGCCATGTTAGCCACACCTTTGTGGCTAAAATTGTAGATTATGTTGCATGACAGAATCTCGTTCGAAACATCTGCTGCACTGGAGATGTGAATTTTCATACCCCGTATTTAAACTCAGTCACAAACGTTAACCGATTTGCTTTTAGTTTAACAACCAAGATAGCAACTCTAGATTGAGTGTTTCTAAGCATAACGCAAATTCGAATAAAAAGTAAGGTCTGTAAATCGCAC
Source organism: Rhipicephalus sanguineus (assembly GCF_013339695.2). Classification (NCBI taxonomy): domain Eukaryota; kingdom Metazoa; phylum Arthropoda; class Arachnida; order Ixodida; family Ixodidae; genus Rhipicephalus; species Rhipicephalus sanguineus. The sequence goes on from NC_051183.1 coordinate 51,903,980, forward strand.
TGATGAGGCGCTAATTGCCTATATGAGTTTCACGTTGGCAGCTTGGCTTCAGCTCCTTTTCACGCCGTTTTCTCCCAGCAGTTTTGCCGCTTCTTTTCGGCATTGACAGCGAAGCAATATAGTCCTTTTTTCTCAAATGGACACTGAAGCAGCTTTGAAAATGTGCTGGGGATGTCACGCTATAACGTTGTACACAGCGAGCTCAGAACGGACATTAAAGTTGAGAGAAGCTCGAGTTAATCGCTCTATCTTGAAGAAATGCTACACAGGGCGCAATCCACAGAATTTCTCTCTCGCAAGTGCGTTTTTCCATTGGTCGATCAGCTTCGCTAGTGGTGTTTCACACCGTGGTTGGTTTAAATATTCGCTCACGAAAAATGTTAGTGTGAGACATTTTTTGCATGAACACAGGCCCACGTCCATTACACAATACCCTGCCACATGGCGTAGTACTTGCAGGAACTTCCTGACTTCATCGTGATCATTGTAAAAAACAGAGACCGATGGCACGGCTGCCTCCTTCTTCCCCCTTTAATGCCACACCCTAATCCTAATGATCATGGCAAGCGCGCGGTGCACGACCGTCATCGTCTTCCATTTTCAACATCTTCCCGCCCGCGACAAAGAAGTCAAAAGGAAAGGATGGCACACAAGCGGAAGAAAAGGATGGCACAATACAACAAAGCATTGCTCAGCCACCGCACTGGCTAGGCGGTAGTTCGAAGTCATGTCACTTGTACCATGTTGCGCCATATTTTCCTTCCCTGGCTGCAGATAGGTCGATGCGCGATTCACTCAACGTGCATCGCGCGCTAACCACTACTTTACGTTCGCAGATTCCTCTCGCACGCATTTTGACGATTCTTTAGTTCGGCGAAGTCAATGAAGCGCAGTTCGCAATCGTCCTAGTCCAGTCCGTGGTCGCGCAGTCAAGTCGGAGCTATCTGGATGTTAACGAGAACCTTTCTTTTCCATCGATGTTTGAAGCGTTTGTAGTGATCTTCAATCACAGTCGCTCTTCCTGCATGAAGTCGCTGCTTGCATGTGGTTAGGTCAGTCGGTGCCTCGCGCGTTCTTGGTATGAAGTGGCGTCTCTTGAAGCCTTCGCGTGCTTTAACTCTCTTTGGTTTCAGGCATTCTTTGGCGCTCACGAGTGAAGACCGTGTTTTCTTTCTTCTCCTTAGTTTCTTTCCTTTCGATGCCGTTATTCTGTCTTTCCGAGCTGCCAGGTGGTTTCGCTTCGTTCTTGTGTCCTGTACGCCTTGAACATGATGGTTGCGTCTCTTCAGCCGCATGCCATGGAAGTGCACACTCCCCTTCAGGTTTGCCGTCTTCATAGCCGAGATCGTGATTCGTGTGGCTTGTACCGATTTCTATGTGTCTTCTCTAAAAGTATTTACGTTTTGGCTTCCTTGTGAACCTCGATCTTTCCTTGGCTTGGTCCTTCGGTCTTCGTGACACAAGTTTGACGCTTTTGTCGCAGTGGAGTCGAATATGTCCTAACTGGAAATGTCTTCAGAACTTCCACAACCGACAGACAACAGTCGGCAGATCCCCACAACTGTACTTCCGGCAGAATTTCTGGGAATGGTTTCGATCGTTTTATGCTCAGACGCAGCTGGTGTCATTGCTTCATCACTGAAACCCGTCACTATTACAGTTTCGCATTTTAGGCCATTTTGCGCATTGGCACCGATATTTCTTAAACTGACAGGCTCTTTTCCAGTGTCGTGGACGGTCATTGTCTCGCCCGCGTGTAAGTCAAGCGAGGCTTAGACCTTCTCGCTGAACTTTGTGTTAGTTGTGCGAGTGCGCACAATGGTCTCTTCTCAAATTCCGCTAATTGAAGTTGAAGGTCTGATATCGCCCTTACGATGTCTAAGTCAAAGTTTTCACAAGTTTCGACGTCGCTTTCTATTTCTTCAAGAGGTATAGCGTCATAAATGTGGCGGTCTATTTTCTTCAAGTCCTGTCTTATTAATTCGAGGTTTAAGTGCAATTCCTTGAGCCCACAAATTCTCGGTAACCTAGACGAAAGTACCACGTCACTTTTTTATTGCGATAGCAATTATATGGACAGTCTCGGCTGGATTTTGCCGTCGCCGTCGCCGCCGTCATGCACCGTATATGTATAAGTATGTATATATATATATATAAAGGCCCAAAAGAAAAATAATTCAGAAAAATGCTTCGGAAGCGCGGAATCGAACCAGGGACATCTTGCTCCATAGCGAGCGGCGCTATCCACTACGCCACGAAACGCAGATCCTCCACGTAGCTAACGGCGAGCGTTATATACACACCCTTTAGCGCTGGACGGACTCGGAGACAGCAGGCGATAATAAGCGTTTCTTCATTACCAGCGAGGTGGCGGTAGGAGCCCGACGGGCGCATTTAAAAGTCGTCGGCGAGCTCGCTCGCTTCTTATATTTGCGCATGGGAGAAGCTTGCCCTTCCGCTGTCTGCTCGCGCGGTTTTCTCGTGGCGAGGGGTAGGGGAATGTTTCGCGCTTTCACCGTGATGTCCGCGCTCATGTTACGGCGCGTACGAATGTCACTCGAGCTCAGGGAGGCCGCTAAACGAACAAACAGAAGATGAGCGCGAACTATCAAGTGTCACAGCTCGACACTTGAAGCACGCTAGTTTCCTTCGCTGCTTCGGCCGCCTTTGCAACAGAAGCTCTGTTCAAACTGAGAGTATCCATTGGCGAGCCTCACTTCGTATAGCATTAGTTCCTTGCTATCGCATTCAGTGCTTCGCCCTTGCAGCGAAAGTGTGACTTTTTTCATTACTTCTTCACTGGCTGTTCGCAATGATTTCCGAATATATTGGAGTCGCTACATCTTCTCGTCAATCGTTGTGTCTGTCTCCTTCGCGCGCGTGATTCCACAGTTCTTACGCGTCAACATCAACGATGATGGGGTGGCGCTAGCCGCTCCAATGGTAGGGCCTTCGCATCTACTCTCACTAAAAGGCTTCAGCATTCCGACTTCGGGACCCTTGAAATGTCTGTCGTCACATGAGCACTGTGGATCGTCTACGGAACATTCGGTAGCCTTGAGGGCTAGGTCTGCAGAACGGGCGTCATTGCAGCGAAAGTTCATCGTTCTGGACTCGCAAACCTCGTAGTTTTCCCCGAATCAAAAATGTAATGGATGGCCAGACATACCGTTAGCTGCTCCACGCTGACAAGATGTAACTCTTCTTTCTATATGACATCAACAAGCATATAATAAACACTGATACTCGATATGCACTCCTTGAAAGCGTCGTCAAGCTCGTAGAGAAACGCTACGTGCGTCGTGTCTTCCGTCTAGCCTTGCCATTAGTTCTCAACCGGCAAGCAGGGAACGCGGTGCGTCAGCCACGCGAGCGTCGGAGAGCTATTTTTCGATATGGATGGATGTTGTGAGCGTGGCTTGAGCTAAAGCCACCACCTCGCGGTGTGAGCGTTGAAGAAATTGCACTTATATTGGAAAGGCGCCGAGTGGGACGGTCGTAGCAACGGTGCCTTTTTAGGGGCGAAGCTCCTTGTAGCAGCACCCGTTCGTCCCCGTCGTAGTAGTGTGTAACCTGTCTTAAAAACGGAGGGGGCGTGCACACATGAATGCTCCCTAAAGACAATGCGCTGCGACAGTACGTGATATGTATCGCCCTCTCCTCTCCTACGCTTCCCCCTCTTTCTCCTCTCCTACGGTCCCCCCCCCCCTATCTTGCCTCGCGGCGCAGCGGCGCCGACGCAGGCAGCGTCGCGGCAGCGTCTTGATTGAAAAAACCGACCGCTCGCGCTGCACAACCGTTCACTGACCACCCCGTATATATAGGCACTGGATTTTGACCTCCAAGGTAGTGCGTGTGTGCGATTTCTCCTGTGCGTGATTAAACAATGAAAATTCACAGCGTACATGTAAAATTAATTTGAGCTGCAAGTCGTCATAACTCTCATCGAACCTTTAGTATAAACGCACCCGATCTCACGTCGGTGATGGTGTACTGGGCAGAATTCACGGAAGATTCACGGTTTACCGATGAACCTCCGCAGCTTCGCCCACTCATCATCATTCACTCCGTGGATATGCTGTGATCTTTTTCTTTTTTTTTAGAGCCTAGGGACACACATCTCATCGCCTGGTCATAAAGGGGACGCTAAAAAATTGATCCATATATCCAAAAGCACTGTGAAAGGAAAGTGTGAAAGATAAAAAGCGCGTTCATGTAGCCTCCGTAATGTGTTTGGCGGTAGCTCAGTCGGCTAAACGACCGCCAGCCATCGTGGCGAACCGAGAGGTCATGTGTTTGACTGCTGTCAACGGAAATTTCTGTTACACTTTATTTCTTTGCCATTTGATGGCGTTCGTTTCGCTGACATATTTCCGTGCCGGGAATACGTGATGAAAGCCTTGATAAACCCCGGCATAAAAGATTTTGTTGTTAAACTAAAGTTCCACATCTTTTTCACTAGAGTTCTGCTTATCGCCAGACATGGATTTCTGTGCCTGAAAGAGTTAAAGGTGTGTTGACACAAACCTATGTTCACAATCGTCTAGCAGGATCGTCATGCGAAGTTAACAAACGACTTTATCCATCGCCGATCCAAGACACTTCAGCGACTGTTTCGGTATGCGGCTTGGGACAATTCAGAACACATGCCACGTGGTGTCCCGACGAGTAAGGAGAGCACTGGTTCCGCCAAGACAACGGCGGGCATGCAGGCTAAGAAGGCTTCATATTTACGTCAAAATTGCAATGGACACTATGCACGACGCGGCTTAGCTTTTTAGGAACAAAGCAAATATAGGCACCGCTTCGCGAGCGAGAAACACGTGACAGAAGCTAATATGAAGGTTCCGATGACAGCAAGGACAGGGACGGTACATTCAGCTGGGGCGCCTCCGCTAAATTTGTTTACGATTCAACGCACGTTCATGATAAAGGCGCCTATATCTGATAAGAGGAATAAAATTCTCAGGCAGGCTGCGCGCTACGATATGCTTTTTGATTTTTCTATGTGCCCGATGCGATCACCAAACGAAAAGAAGGAAAGCGAGTCGCTTCCTCTCGACAGCCGTGAGGCTGTCTTTCGTATCGTTGCATTGCGGCTCTGGACCTCACTGGTGCCTTGGTACTGGCCGCTGTTCGGCAAACCTCGCGCACTTTGGAAGTACCTTCATTCGTTTAGGGAATATTTAGACCTTAAAAAAAACACAGTGCAGCAACTGTATAATACGATCGTCAGCGGCAATGTATGTTTCATTGGCGTGCACAAGGAAGAGGCTGGGCGGCTGGGTTGTCAAGAAGCAATGAAGGATCGCGATTACCCTGCGTCGTTAATTATATGCGGAGGTGGAAAGCATTAGTAACAGTGAAGGACAGGTATGTACACATTGCGATGCTGCACGTAGATAGCGCATGCGTTTCATCAGATATTTAGCAGTATAAGCATGTACGCCGTCCAATGGCATTCGAATGGCACGAAACGGCTTGCCGGCGGCAAACGACTCCTAAGTAGACAACACCAGCCGTCTGCTGCCCAGTCTTGTTGACCGCGAATTATTTTATGAGAACGGACAAAAGGCGCCATGTTGCAATACGACTGTGCTGTCTTCATCGATCATTCTCGCAAGTGCATTCTAGACGGGTTTCGAATATCTCGACGGTCTTGAATGTATTTCAAGGGCAGCATATTTGCTTGTTAAGACGTAAGGTTTCTTTTTACTGAGTAAGTTTTTTTTATGTCGACTGAATTTGTTCGTCAGTCCTTCCCCCTCTCGGTCACCTAAGACGATGAGCATTCATGGATGAGCTTATAAGATGGTATCGTCTTAGTGACAATGTGACCAAAGGTGATGAATAAAACAGAGTGAATTTTTTGTGGCACAGTTTGGTTAAAACCCGAGCCTCCACGCTCAGAAGACAATTTCCCTAACGACAGGGCTGCACACTCTGTCCTGCACCGTTTCAAGACATCCGAGGTGTACGAATGTGTTACATCGGTATTGGAAAACAAGTTTTAAAATAAAGGCACGCCGTCTACGAAGCGGTAGTAGAATTGAAGCCCTCTTTTGATTTATACAGATCAGGGAAATTGCACATCGCAAAACTCTACTGCGAAATTTGCTTTTCGACGGCGATTTTGCGCGCCCACCACGACGTTGTTCTAGACATTCACGAACGTTAGATATATTATAAAAGGCGACTCGAAAGAACATCGTTATAAGGCCGCCACCTACGATAAAACTCTACGATGACACTTCGCCTTGGCAAACGCAAAGGCGATTCTCACTTGATTTTTTTCGTTTATCAGGGGTACCCTTCAATAAAATCTTCTCATATTGAGGGAAATTATGTTTAATTTCTTCTGAACCACGCGGGCTATTGCAGCCGAATTCAGTGCAGAACTTTGGCAGTGCAATTCCGTTTTGTCAGCTTGGCACACAGTCTGTGAAAAGGTGATGCAAACACAAGTGAATAAACGATTGCTAGAACCCTGCTCTTACACTATGCGAACATGAATATGAAACGATGTGGAGGTAAGACATTCCTGCGAAGACTACTATGCTGACTTCCTCAAGATTTTCAGCAAAGTTCTTTCTCGCAGCTGTTATCAATTCTTCTGCTCCTTGCGCAGCTAGGGCTTTCTGTCGGCTCAAATTTCCTCACCTACTGCGTCCTCGATGAAGATGACGAAACACACACACCGCACGCGTGCCATCATAACGTACGACTCATTCCAAATTTTGAATAATATTCTTTGTATTTCTAGCTGAGAGTGCCCTTACGACGCCACTGAAAATTTTGGATGGCTTGTTTCAGCTGTTCTTAGCAAACGCTGTGCCGTTCTCATCAGTGCTCTTTCGTCTGTTAGAGCCATTCAGCCATGCCTTTGTTGTGCCTTCACAACTTTGACGCATAACCTGAACACTCTTCCTTCCGTTATTGAGTACAGGAACGAAGGACGCACGTATTACTTTTTTAATATTGCAATAGTGGTTCAGACGAAAAGTGTCTTTCTTGGCACTCTGTTGAAACTTCTCAAGTGGGCAAATTATAGAGGCGTTACGACAATCACAATGCGCTGATCTCTAATTTGGTGCCTGATACTTTAAATTAGTAATGATTTAAACACACATACTGTGTTGGTGACTTTTCCCATGACAAACATAGTCGATTGATTGACATTGAAGAACGTTGTAGACAGTACAAATAATGTAAAGAAAAAAAAACAACCTTAAAGAAATTTACATCCGCATCGCTTCGACAATAAATCATGTGTATGCAGCATTCAACAACATTCTGGGATTTGTAGAAGTAAAGTTTGCAGGCAATATATGAAAATCAATCTGTCGCTACCAATAACTGCATTTACTCATGTACTCACCCCACCTAACTGTGGCACTAAATAAGAGATAGAGGTAGTGCAGATTTGTGTTACGGTAGTAAATTTAATTGCGATAAGTTCTTCGGCACCCGGAAGCAACATCCGTAGTTTAGGCTTTGTAAATTCTCTACTAAGTGGACTTGATAGAACGCTATGACAGAGCATTTCCTTGAAACCTACATAATCAGCCGGTGATGATATTTTCGTTGTGTAGCATCAATGGTGTCAATTCTACACCTAAACCTTGCAGTGCACACGTGGTTATAAATTTAATTGAAGTCATTGTGGCATTGCTGGTAGGTTGCATACATAGGTCAAGAGTGGACACACTCTCTGCCCTAACGGTGACTCACTGTTTTGCTAGCATGAATCTGTCTCCTCTCTTCTCTACGACATCACTCAGTGCTGCCTTGTTTGGTTTAAACGACTATATCAGCTTATCGTGTGGGAATTTGGGATTTGCATCGCTGTGCGTACACAAGCCTTTGTTCGAAGTTTATGCTTTTCTGCTTCTGTCACTGTAATTTCCGCTGATAGAAACTGTCTATAGTCCACACATGTAAAGAAAGCTCTGTGCACTGTACACTGTTCGCGGCACTGATGCAATTTACTTAGAATCTGTGATAGTGTTTGCGAACATTACAGTAATTGTGGTGACGTCTTGAACCGACCGATAGCGTCGCAGGTTTTGAAGGTCAGTGAACAAATGGCCACCCGGCCAAATATATAGAACTCCTTCGCAAGTACTCCACGCTTTCGCTCTAGCAGATATTATCCTTACGACAGATATTTTAAACGTCCCTTTACTGAACTTTTTAATAAGACTTCCGAAAGTTAGAGGCCTCGCGGCCCCTAGGCCGGAGGTATTTTATTGTATGGAAGATAATCAGCAGCAATGCTTGAGCTTTGATACATCAAATAAAGCGGAGCGTCGGCGCCTAACTAGGCTAAAGCCGAACGCTAACTTCACTTTACGACTTGTTGCAGAACACGAGTGTTGCATAACTTTAACAATGTGCTTCTTTACACATATGTCAGTGCTGATAACAGCAGATTAGGCAAGAATATATTTAGGGGGTTGGGGGCTCGAACCCTCCCTTTATGTGTGTACGTGAATGTGTTTATCTTGGCGTGCACATATACAAATACAAAAGGTAAAAATTTCAGGGGCTGGGGGTTGCCAATCGTCTCCTTGGTTCCGCCAATGGCTTATTACTACATGGTATGCAAGGCGCGCCTTGATGCTGAGGTGGATGGCCGCATTTATGCTGAGAGATGCCTGCAAAAAAACTGACACCTTTATTTTCTACACTTTACAGAAATGCCTGCATATCGTAGCTTATGCCAACCTTTCCTCGTTGAGGTGATATTAAGGGAGCAGTATGGAATTTCTGCAGAGACTCAGCAAGTTACTTGCATTGCGTCAATATTTAAAACAAAGCAATTCCATTAACTTCCCGGGAAATGCGATATAAAATAGATCAGCTACAATGTTTTCTGATCCTGAAATGCTTAAAAGAAGTTCACGAGTTGTAGAATGGCACTCCTAGATGAAAGAGCAGTCGGCAGTTTTATAGCTATTTAGACAATCACCTTTATTTTGAGATTCACAGAGAATACGAAAAAAAGAGTTCATGCAAAGCAGCCCCCAGTTGCTCAAAAAGTATACCTTTCAGATGTTTCAGTGGGTGTAACGTATTTATCATGAGATACAAGTATTTCACGCATTCAAAGCACACACTTAAATTCATTGTGAACGGGTCTGTCTCGAGAAAAATATTTTTTTCAATTATGGAAAGTCTGGTACACGTGGTAGCACCGCGCGTTTGCTCGTTGTGTTTACAACGGAATCCATTTATTAGAGTATTTAGCCCTCGTATGGTGCCACATTTTGTTAGTGGTTATTTTATAAGTACTCAATCTGGAAAAAAATAACAATTTCTTTTTAGGATTGCATTCGCAATTGTGGTGATTTAAATGCCCGAAATATCTATCTGGCCTTTGGGTTGGGTCGCAAAACTCGGCAATGTGTTGTCCCCTGTTTCTCAGACTTTACCGCCAATGAAATCATACTTGTTTTGCTTGATAACGAAATGTTCACATATTTAGTTGATATAAAGTGCTCTTTCATACAAAGCATGCAATGATCTTTCAATCAGACAATTTAGTTACAGCAAAATACCGTTGAAATATGTTTCAGAGCCTCCAGAGAGATTTAAACTCAACATATTACCTTCTCAAATCGACTTATAACAACGACAGTGTTTGGGGAGAAGGATTTACTTGTGTCAGTGTAAATGCAACTCTTCTGGAAGAAAGCAATAAGACTATTAGTGCTCACATCCAATACAAACCTCGAAACTACACAACACTGTAAGTACATTTTATTTCACATACGAAATATTTACACAAGAAAACAGATTTGTTTCTCACTCTTATCTAATAAATAAATTTATTCCCTTACGCACAAGGACGCATCGCAGTATATTTTGTCAATGTATATTTATAAAAGTGCGAAGTAGTCAATAAGGCATAAGTTTTATGCCATCGCATTGACCAAATAGAGAAAACGAGATATTCACAATGACTCCAGGTGATAAGACTTTTGAGCGCTACAACAGGAGAATATGACAGAGTTGAATGTTGCTACTCGTAATCGCTTCAGGAAAGTGGCACAATGTGATGTGGCTGTGCATGATTTTTTATTCCTTATTTTTGTTTGCATGTAGTAGCCGAAGGCACACAGCTACGTATACTATAACTTTTCAATAAACTTTCATTGTTGCTAGCTCTTACAGCGCAGCAACAAAAAAAGTTACAGCATATCCACGGGTGAATGACGAAGAGCTTGGGCGAAGCTCCTGAAGTAATCATGTGTACACCGTTAAATGTTCAGTGGTTTCGCCCAGCAGTAATCAAAGCGATACGTCGCTTTGATCACTTTCCTTTTTCCGTTTTTCCTGCTTTTTTAAATTTTTCTATATTTTTTAATATTTAATATTTTTATTTATTTTTATTATTTATTTTATTTTATTTATTTATTTATGTAGCATTTATTTATTTTCTATCTCTATGGGACAGCGCCATCTATTATACTGTTCGGGAGATACTGCCGCGGTTACGCCTGATATGGGACAAGGTTAGACTAAGAGGAGCTACGCCCCTAAAAATCCCAGCATATCCACGGGGTGAATGATGATGAGTCGGGCGAAGCTCCGGAGGGTATCATCGGTAAACCGTGAAGCTCTTCTGCGAAATTCGCCCAGTACATCATATAAAGAGTGTGAAACGCCGTGGTGAGGTTATTGTCGAACCAAAGTCGATCACACACGTCGCAAATGTGGCCAAACGAATGAGCTTGAAATTCCCGCTCGAACCGCGCGTCGGCTCCTTGAATATGAGACCGCTGGCGCCGCTTCCCGCGCACGAGCACCATGAAGGTCTGCCAGGCGCCGCGGCCGCTTGGCCGCCGCTTCTCGGGCTCGTCTTTCGGGGTCCGCTGCTCGGAGTGCACGTTGCGCTGCGGCGCCATTGGCGCACACCGTCACGGGATCCGCCAGGCGCCGCGCTCGCTTCGCCGCCGCTTCTCGGGCTCGCACCGCGGGATCCTGGCGACGAGCACGAGCTGCCGCGGCCCTCCGCGCCCACCGCTCCACTTCCTCCATGCCCCACCAACGATCCGACACGCACGGCGACGATCCAGGAGACTGAGAGAGGCACTCGTTCCCCGCGCACCCAGGCACAGCCCGCGCAGCAGCCGATCGGAGAGTAGCGGCACTTCCACCGCCATCTAGTGGCGATTCACACAAGCGCACTATTGCACACACTTCTATTGGACCAACACAGATTGTGTACAGCGTCATCTAGTATATCACCAGTAAACTGCAGTTTGTATGTACTTCTATGAGAAAGCGCCATCTATTAAACTGTTCGGGAGATACTGCCGGTTACGCCTGACATGGGACAACGTTAGACTAAGAGCAGCTACGCCGCTAAAAATTATGCAAACTTTGAAACTAGTAATGCCAAACCCGAAGCAGGAGGGGAGCTGAGTGGTCTTCCTTGTTTATCTTTATTTTTTAAGCAGCGAAGCTCTTAAACCTGGCAGAAACACGTTTGTTAACAAAACAGCCTTGCTGCCACATTGCTGAAAATAGTCAAGCTACCTTCGCGCCTCGCAGTCGTCGCCATAGCAACCACCACAGTTTCTAACACCGTGGCTCAGGGAGAGCGGTTTAAATATGCTCAAAGTGGCACGCCTTGCGCATATTCCGGATCCGCGCGTCGCCGTCTCTTGGCGGCCGCTTCTTCGGCCAAGCATGCTGGATCCAGTCCCCGCCGGAGTTGTGATTCCTGTGATGCAGCATGATCAGATGAGTGTCAACCAGATTCGTTGTGCCAAGCTTTGCGCAACTTAGTGCAAACTCCTCGCATTTTTCGTTCTGCCTTTTCTTTCACTTTCTTTCTATCTGTTTCTTGTACCTCTTCTGTTTTATCTGTTTGTTTCTATGTCTTCCTTTCTACTTCTTTCTTTCTCTATCTATATCTTTCTCTTTCTGTTTTGCTCTCTTTTTTTCTATCTCGTTTTTATCTGCTCATTTGTATCCTCTTCTGTCTCTTTCCACGTTTTTCATTGTCTTTCTAACCCTGCTTCTTCCTCTTCCTTTCTTTAGCTCTGTTGATTTCTCTAATTTTTTCTCCTCCGGTCGTTTCTATATTTGTTTTACCTCTAATTCGTGCCTTTGTCTCTCTCTCTCTTCCTTTTTCTATGTCTTTCTATATTTTATGTCATTATTCCGTTATTTCTCTTTCTTTTCTATTTCTTTTCTGTCTTTTTTTCTATCGCTTCCCCTTCGCACTCTTTCTCTCTTCTATCACTGTATTTTCTTTGAATTGTTTCACGTGCACCACATTGCAGAACAGAGTTTTCTTTTGTTGATTGCACCTGCTGCAGATGGTAGCGGGGCTTACCCAAGTTCTCGCTCGCCCAATTGAAACACGTGCTTTTTGGACTGTGTGAAATGCAGTTATACTTTTATTGAACAAGGCGTGGAACAATTCAGAAAAACGAATTTCCAGTGTGAGCGAAACAAATTATTTTTACTGGAAATATCCCGTATAGAATAACAGAGAGCTGAGCCAGTTGGTAAGTATTCATTCTAAAAAGAGAGGGCGTGCAAACACGGGCACAAGAAAGAAGTCGGGAAAGAGTCAGTCGGCGTTTGTGGTGTCCTGACTTCTTTCTTGTGTCCGTGTTTGCACGCCCTGGTTTCTTAGAATGTATCCCGTATATTATAACATGAGTTTAAGTTTCTTTCTGAAAGCAAACTAGTTTGAGAAATAGCCATTCTACACTAAAAGCAAATATCGAACTTCTAAAACTTGTAGTCACCAGAACATCTACAATGTTAAATATGAACCATAAACACACCGCTTTCATGACCCTCTTGCAAATTTTCCTATATTCTATCAAAACAATGCTCGCATATTCGAAGTTTATATTAAAGGACTATTTATTCACATAATTAGCTTAGATTTATTGATACATGTACCTGTAGGACTGCAGAATCTTTTCTTCCTGCTAGACTACTGACTTTTCAAAGAAATATTTTTAGAATGTTTCTTAATAACAATTTTTCGAAGATTTCAAAGCGAATAGGAATACTGGTAACCTTAGTTATTCTTTTCGTGCTAATGTCTCGCTTAAGATATTCTTTAACTTCGTTCAGTATTTGCACACTAGCAAATTTAAACACATCTTTGTGTGTTTTCTACGTATTAAAACTTGCGCAGATGCTCGCAAAGCCAGTTGCCGCGTATCGTTAAGCTACCTAATTTCTGATGAAAGAGTGGTCTCTATGGATTTGCACAAGAATGCTGAATTTAACAAAAGCTGCGAAATATATATAGGCCTGCTTAGAGTGCTGTGCTTTCTTTCATCCAGATTACAAATACATCTGACAAGTTTCAATATTTCTGAATATCTCTTGTCAGTCTGATCTACTTAGAAAATATGTCTTCCGTGATACAGGACCTGCACACCTTCCACGGTGGTCTTGTGATTATGTCTCGACAGCTCACCCGCTGGTCGCGGTATCGAACCCAGGCTGCGGCGGCCACATTTTCGATGGAGGTGGAAATGCTTGAGGCCCATGTACTTAGATTCAGTGTTCGATACAGAACCCCATGTGGTCCAAATTTCTGGGGCCCTCCCCTACGGCGTCTGTCATAAACATATCGTGGTTTTGAGAGTCGTTAAGCCGCAAAAATTAAGAATAATCTTGGAGGACGCTTGAACTTTGCCTTCACGAGTAAACCACGATAGCGTGATCGAGCCCTGTGTTCATCGCCCTCTCAATGGTTAGCCCAGCTTAAGTTCTCGGTGCATGCAACAACCGTGCCCTTAAGGTACGAACGGCTGTGAGCGTCACAGTTTAAAGGCCAGCTTGACGACGTTTCTCAGAAAGGCATCTCCTGGGGACATTAAGAAGCTATTAAAGATACCGCACAGGTGGTCATGCGCATGATCATGTACCCTTCGAGGTATGCTAAATGTGAAAGTGAGTTGTGATTTCATGCGATCTGCAATCTTCACAAAGGAAGATACCAACACACTAAGTACATTCTGGATCTTAGTACACCCTGAACAGCGCTAAATTATTGGGGCAGAGATGAAAGCAATGGCGTGCGTCGCTAGACCCCCATAAAGCAGTATCGTAAATATAGAGAAATGTGCGAGGCATGCGTTCTGTAGGAAACAGCAATTTCCGTTAAAGTACCTTGCACTTTTCGAACGCCGACAATGCACTCATGTCGCTGAAGCTTTCAGTGCTATGATTGCGGACCGTCAACCTGCACAATTTGCTAACCTTCAAAAGTATTCTATACTTACGCGACTGACGCATTGATCTACTGTTCAAAAATTAATAGCTTAATGAGGCTCTCACGCTTGAAGAAGCTTTTGCTGTCCTCGTCGTCTGCTCCGCATAACACATACGGATATACTATGTCAGATATCGTATCAATTTGGTGATTGGGCAGGGTGCGCGCTCTCCATTATCTGTAAGCAGTGCTGGCAGGACAGCACAATTCTCCAAAATTGGAACGACAGCTTCATGGGACCGTTTCTTAAGCCTGGCAAGCATCCCCTAGAATTTACCTCATAATGACCAAACGCGCTGGCAAGTTGCGTTGGGAAGGTGATGCGGCGAGTGATCTTCTCCTGATTTAAGTGGTACGTCCAATATTACAATATTTTTATGGGCGTCATCGCCGCCTTCTGGCATCACCGGTTAATATCGACAACGTTAACAGTCGTGTTCCGTTAACATAAATTATATTAAACTATTATTGGCTGTCATGCTACGGAGTCTAAGGCAACCTTGCCACAATGTTCTTGACATTATCCTTGATGTAATGGCATCAGTACGTTTAGACGTTCAGGTATATCGCCTGAAGCGCAGTTGTATAGAGAGGCGCACTCTACGTGTGAACGCCGCAGAATGTCCGATAACAGCACTACACTCACCATGACATTTCGAAAGGTCATCCTTGAGTCGCTCACTCTTCAACATATTGCTAATTGGTCTGATGTTTTGCGCCAAGCGGCTCTTCTGCGGCCTGTAACTAGTACTGCACATTTCACGA
Source organism: Rhipicephalus sanguineus (assembly GCF_013339695.2). Taxonomy (NCBI): domain Eukaryota; kingdom Metazoa; phylum Arthropoda; class Arachnida; order Ixodida; family Ixodidae; genus Rhipicephalus; species Rhipicephalus sanguineus. The sequence continues at coordinate 51,919,005 of NC_051183.1, forward strand.
GGCCGCATGTACGTGACAGACCAGATGAAATATGGGGGAAAATGCAACGCCCAAGGCACGGCCCACGACCCATGCATACGAGATCATGAGGCAGAAGAGTCTAGTTCAGTAGCTTCACAAAAGGAAAAAGCAATCTGAATCGCACTATGGCCAAGCCATCAATACTGCAAATATTATCATACAGTGTTCTCACATCCACAAGTCTCAGCGGCATTGAATGTTGCAAGCTTCAACGATACAAGCGAAAAGACATTTATTTGTTCGGGTGATATGAAAGATACATACGTACCACTCGTACATTACATTCAGACAACCAACAGTGCAGGTTCATTCAACGATGAAGAAAATAAGAAATTTCCGCAGGAATGTTAGCCAGACCGCAGCGTGCAACACACACTTTAGCTATTCACGCGATAGCGATAAAGCGCTAGCTTCGCAGAAATTCCGGTGTTGGCGTCGGCCTCGGTGCCGGCGTCGTTGGATGTGTGCGAAAAATCAATGTTGTCCATGAGCGAAAAATTGAGAAAGATCGAAATAAAATAATTAACAAAAACATTTGGTTCGAGTGGGAATCGAACCCAGACCTTCTGCGCGGCAAGTAGGTGCTCTACAACAGAGCCACGCCATTGCTTGAAACTACTTCGAAAAAAAAAAACGATGTGAATATCATGTAGTGGGAGAGTCTCCATAACGCGTCCAATATTTCGTTGCAGAAACGTGCAATCACTCCAGGTGTCAAAACATGTCACCTGCCCTATGAGTCGGTGTTTTATTGTCCCAACTATTACAAAGCACTCAGACATATTTATTCATCATCATCAGCAAAAGCATCAACAAAGTGAGCAGCTGCGTAGGTCTGCGTATTGTCTTTCGAACGCTTAGTGCGCCCTTCGCTGATTCGGAAAAGTAAAAATTATGGCGTAGCGTGCTCTTCGCAACTACACTTGCAGAAAGCATTATAAGATAGTTTCAAACCGCCAGAAATAGGCGCATAGACGTTCGTTTGCTTGCAGCACGGTTGAGGCATCCACCGAGAACCGAAGCTAGGCTAGCACCTAAGAAAGCGATGCGCACGGGCACCGATTGCGTTATTGCGCACTACTCTCGAACGCGAAGCTCAAGCGCCCTTCAGGTTTTTGCAACTGAAATTATGCGCTTTGAAAGTAGCGTAGATTGACCCAGATCATTTGGCAGTTTTTCGTTCAGGTAGCTTGGTATAAGGTACAAAGTGTAAACGAGCAGCCTAGAGTTATGCGGCTTGCTGGACTTCGCTGTTATCTGCTGTCTGCACTAAAATGCTGTTTATTTTCAGGCAAAAGTCTGAAGAAACAATTCAGGCCGTTAAGATGTACAATTACACAAAGGAAAATGCCATCAATTATACAATAGTTAAAGGTAAGTTTGCACTGTAGCGCTACTGATCGCTTTGCGTAAGGCAATGTTTTAGCTTTATTGGGGTCCCTGCAAATTAGCAGTTTCTGTTGTACGCAACATTTTGCACAATATTTCAGAGATAACAGTGCGGAGCGCGTTTGCCGTCAGAAACCACGATGTAAAGCGAGTTGGTGGTGAACTTTACGTGCGCCCCGTACAGGCAGCAGGAGGCAGTTTTGGGTTTCTCTGCTCACATCAGCATTTTTCTAATGCGCGCTTTAGACACAGTAGCCTTTATTTTTACCTTCTGTGTATTTGCAAACGTCTAAGCCTAACAGACAGAGAACGTTAAGCAAGCGCTATGAAATACTGAGCATTAAGAAGCTTAAGTGGCTGTCTAAGAGCTGTGCCGGTAGTGCACATGCCACGGTGCATTTTGTGTTATTTTCCACTGCGTACAAAATTACAGCCTTTATTTAAAGCAAGTTAGATTTACTGCTGCATTTGGAAAACTTCATGGAGATTGTCTTTCAAATATCAGAGCTTCCGAAATCGAAGCCTTTTCTGTCTCGATTCAATCGTTTTGTGAAAATGACTTAAAAGATTGTTTGAAATAAGTGAATCGTAAAATGTTAAATATTGTTAATTTACTAATGTTTATGTTCACAGGAAACGAAACCATTACCTTCGAAGACGCTCTTGTTTTCAGTAACGAAGAGTGCGATATATACTACACTGGTGATGGAGGTAAGTACATCAAATTCAGCGTAAAAAACGTGCAGCTCGCTAGTATCTTACATAGTTCAGTGGATCTAGTGCCACGGTGCAGGTGTGCAGGTGCAAGCGTTTGAAAAATGCTTTGAAAACTTTAGACCAACAATGCTGAGGTGACAATCACTGACCAGAATCTCGAATTCAACTAATTGTTTTTTGTTTATGAATAAGTTACTTGAAGCGTCTCAGCGCGTAATCATCTTTCAAACCCATTTTAATTGGTGACACACAGCGTATACGCACATATAGCAACGTAGGGAACGTGTATTCTTTTATTTCAAGAATTAACTTCAGGGACAATGCCGTACTGCGGACGCTTTGTACACCTACGTTTAAAACTGCCACCCTCACAGAACATCGCAGCTATAAGGCAATCCACAAATCTAGTTCAAAATGCGAATCGATGTGTGTTCACGGCGATACACAGCTACTAAAGTCCACGTCCAGGTATATGAAAGTTCGTAAGGGTCACCTTGAGTGACAGGACGAAAGTCGTAGTCCAAAGGAGCGGCATCAGATTTATTGCACTTGGGCAAAGCGTACACTGTCACCCGGCCCTATCTAGTTCAAAATGCGAATCGATGTATGTTCACGGCGATATACAGCTACGGAACTCCAGGTCAAGGTATATTGTCACATGGTCGTGACGTCGACGAAGGCAGCAGTCAGCACGTCAGAGATGAAACTCTTTATTTGGCCGAACTTGTGGCCGGCAAACTGAAAGTCCAACTACAGCAATACCCTGATAACAGCGAACAGAGCGTCGACCGTCGATCAACTGACAAGCGGTGAAGCGCGTCGGCATTTATACATGTGCCGTCGAATATTCCAGCGTTATCGCTGGTTGTCGCGTAAGTTCTAGAATAAACTCGAGTGTTCGCGTCTTGCGCGCAGTCTTAACAAAACGATCTACAATAATCGCGAAGCATCTCGAACAATGAGGCGCGGTTTGCGCTTGGCGTTGCTGACAGTCTTTGTGGGCGAAACCCGAGTACAGCAAAAGTGATAATAAGAAACGCACGTGGCAATGCCCCCCTCTGAAAAAGCATCGTCCCGATGCTTAAAACAGAACACACGGGTGGGGGTGGCCATTGCATGCAACAATAAATAACAAGAATAAAGCAACAAAGTGCAATAAGCACAAGCAAGAAAGTACAATAATAAAGCAAAATTACAGTCCTCAGATTCGCTAACGCGCGTAATATGGCTTGAGGTGCACGACATGGACAACTTCAGGTCGCGCAGGCGCCGCTGAGAGTTCGTAATGCCGTCAGGGACAACCTCGTAGTCGAATGCGCCGAGGCGTCGAAGTACCCTGTACGGTCCGAAGTATCGCCGAAGAAGCTTCTCACCAAGTCCCCGTCGGCGTAATGGCGTCCATACGCATACACGGTCACCGGGTTGGTATTCCATGTGGCGTCGTCGAAGGTTGTAGCGGCATCTGTCAGTCGTCTGCTGGCTCTTGATCCGTAGGCGGGCGAGCTTTCGTGCTTCTTCGGCGCGCTGTAGGTAGGTGGTCACGTCGATGTTTCCTCGTCGGTCACGTTTGGTAACATGGCGTCGAGCGACGTTACCGGGCTCCGACCGTAGGCGAACATGTGTGGCGTCATCTGCGTCGTTTCTTGTACGGCCGTGTTGTACGCGAAGGTCACGTACGGAAGGATGGTGTCCCACGTCTTGTGTTCGACGTCGACGTACATGACCAGCATGTCGGCGATGGTCTTATTTATACGCTCGGTGAGGCCGTTGGTCTGTGGGTGGTACGCGGTTGTCCGGCGGTGGCTTGTGTGGCTGTATTCCAAGATCGCCTGAGTTAGGTCAGCCGTAAACGCTGTACCTCTGTCGGTGACGAGAACCTCTGGGGCGCCGTGTCCAAGGACTATGCTGTCAACGAAGAACTTGGCTACCTCAGCGGCACTGCCTTTGGGCAGGGCTTTTGTTTCGGCGTAGCGGGTGAGGTAGTCGGTGGCCATGACAATCCATTTATTTCCGGAAGTCGACGTTGGGAACGGCCCCAGGAGGTCCATCTCGATCTGCTGGAATGGTCGCCGAGGAGGCTAGATCGACTGAAGGTAGCCTGTTGGTCTTGTGGGCGGTGTGTTTCGTCGCTGACAGTCTCGGCACGGCCTTACGTATCGAGTGACGTCGGCGGCAAGGCGCGGCCAGTAGTACTTTTCCTGTACTCGTGCGAGCGTGCGGGAAAGTCCGAGGTGTCCAGCCGTCGGGTCGTCGTGCAGGGCATGCAGAATGTCTGGTCGCAGTCCTGAAGGTACAACGATACGGTAGCTGGCCCGGGCCGGAGAGAAGTTCTTCTTTACGAGGACGTTGTTTTTCAAGAAAAATGATGTCAAATCTCGCCTCAATACTTTTGCGAAAAGGATGGTCCTGCCCACCAGGTATTCAACTAGACTCTTCAGTTCCGGGTCGGCTCGCTGTCGTTCGGCGAAGTCGTCGGTACTTATGGCTCCCAAGAAGCTGTCATCAGCCTGGTCGTCGGGCGGTGGTGGGTCGACGGGGGCACGAAATTGCCACGTGCGTTTCTTATTATCACTTTTGCTGTACTCGGTTTTCGAGTAGAGCCTCGGCCGTCTCCTTGCAGACGACGCTGGTGAATGTTGCCAGGAGCCTGGTGCGAAAAACGTCCCATGTTGTGAGGGCTCGCTGTTGGTTCTCGAACCAGGTCCAAGCGGCGTCTTCCAAACCGAAATAGACATGCCGCAGCTTGTCTTCCCTGGTCCAGGAATTGAAAGCGGGTAGTCGGCTTCGAGTCAGCTGTCCGGGTCTTCGAACGACGATCCGCGGAAGGCTGGCGGCTCCTTGGGCTACCGAAGAAGGATCGGCGCAGGCTGCACGGGGTCGGTCATCGTCGCTGTGGTCGATGTTGGGATCTGCGGCTGCCTGGCTTTTTCGGGAAGGAGCCCGTGCTCTGGCTGCAGTCCCTTCTGCCTGCGGCTTCTTCGACGATCCGGGTTTTCCTTGCCGTCGTCCTCGTCGCGGCTTGGGTCAGCACCCCGCAGTGGCGTCCGGATCATGAAGCACGACCTCCACCAGATGTCACGTGGTCGTGACGTCGACGAAGGGAGCAGTCAGCACGTCAGAGATGAAACTCTTTATTTGGCCGTACTTGTTGCCGGAAAACTGAAAGTCAAACTACAGCAATACACTGATAGCGGCGAACAGAGCGTCGACCATCGTTCAACTGACAAGCGGTGAAGCGCGTCGGCATTTATATATGTGCCGTCGAATATTCCAGCGTTATCGCTGGTTGTCGTGCAAGTTCTAGAATAAACTCGTGTGTTCGCGTCTTGCGCGCAGTCTTAACAAAATGATCTACAATAATCGCGAAGCATCTCGAACAATGAGGCGCGGTTTGCGCTTAGCGTTGCTGACAGTCTTTGTGGGCGAAAACCGAGTACAGCAAAAGTGATAATAAGAAAAGCACGTGGCAATATGAACGTTCGTAACGAACACCTTGAGTGACAGGACGAACGTGGCAGTGCTAAGGAGCGGCAGCAGATTTATTGAACTTGGGCAAAGCGTACACTGTCAACCAGGCCCTATCTAGTTCAAAATGCGAGTCGATGTATGTTCACGGCAATATACAGCTACTAAAGTCCACGTCGAGGTATATGAACATTCGTAAGGGTCATCTTGAGCGACAGGACGAACATGGCAGTGCAAAGGAGCAGCAGCAAATTTATTGAACTTGGGCAAAACGTACACTGTCACCTGGCCCTTTTCACCAAACTGTGGATGCAAGCAGGGGCGTAGCCAGAAATTTTTTTCGGGGGGGGGGGTTCAACCATACTTTATGTATGTTCGTGCGTTCGTTTGTATGTGTGCGTGCCTATATACGCAAGCAAAACTGAAAAATTTCGGGGGGGTTTGAACCCCCCCCAACCCCCCCCCCCCCTTGGCTACGCCCCTGGATGCAAGCGCACAATCTTTGTTGTGCATTCGGAAGTGTGCAGGCTTAGCTTTTCTGAGAAGAGCGTTAACGAATTAGTTGTGGGATGTTTGAGTAAAACTGAATATGCATCGATTAACCTAAAAAGGAATCTTGAGCGCGCCTGTTCTGACAAATTTTGGCTAGTTATATGTCTAAGCGCACTGAGCTTTCAGCCGATGTTGGCATGCAGGGGCGCTATGCAGGATGGCCCGAGTTTGGCGAAACTCGGGATCTTTCCGAGCTCTGGCGACACCCCCTTTTGAACGAGCTAACAGTACGAGAAGGTGAAATCCATCCTTCAGCGCGCGCTCCGTTCCATTGGTTACGATGGAACGCGGCGTCACGTCAAGGGCGGCCGAGAAGATTGGGTGGTGTCTTCAAACTAGAGGAACCTTCTTTCATTTGTTTGTCGTTCCACTGAGTGCAGAAGTGCACCCGTGCAAGAGAAGTGACAGAAAGGTACTAACTATATTTGTTATGTGTGCGCGGGCAGTTTGACTCCATTTTGAAGCGTTTAATGTCTGCCCTAAGTACCCTTTAGAATTATCAGCACCGTGGCCTCTGAGATTAGTGTAAAGTACAGAGACCGACGTCATAGCTGCCTTCTTCTTCCCCTCTCACATGATCAGACTGTCGTTTCATTTTTTTCCTGAATTTATTTACTTTCGGTGACATTACTTTGTCTTTCCAAACCGCAAGGTGCTTTCGTTTTGTCCTTGCGCTATTTACACCATGAGCATGATGGCCGTCTCTTTGATTGTATACTAGGGAAGTGTACTTTCTCCTTCGGACTTATCCTCCTGAAGGGTAAAGTCCTCATTCCCATAGCTCACGTCGATTTCCACTTCTCATCTTTACCACCAGTATTTCCATGTTTATTCTCATGCGAACTTCGATTTTTCCTCGTCTTGATCCTTCGGTCTTCGTGACACACGTTTGACGCTTTTGTCGCAGTGAAGTCGAATCTGTCGTAACTGGAAATGTCTTCAGAACTTCCACAACCGACAGACAACAGTGCGCCAGATCCCGCAACTGTACTTCCGGCAGAATTTCTGGGATTTGTATCAATCGTTTTGTGTTCAGACGCAGCTGGTGTCATTGCTTCATCATTGGAGCCCGTCGCTATTACAGTTTCGTAGCTTAGGCCATTTTGCTTATTGGTAGCAGAATTTCTTACACTGACAGTGTCTACTCCAGTGTCGTTGACGGTCATTGTCTCGCCCCGCGAGTACGTCAAGCTAGGCTTAGATCTTGTCACTGAACTTTGTGTTAGTTGTGCGAGTGCGCACAACGGTCTTTTCTCAAATTCTGCTAATCAAAGTTCAAGGTCTGATATTACGCTTAAGATGTCGCAGTCAAAGTTTTCACAATTTCCGACATCGCTTTCCAGTTCGTCAAGACGTAGAGTGTCGTAGATCTGGTGGTCTAATTTCTTTAAGTCTTGCCTCATCAATTCGAGGTTTAGGCGCAAATCATTGAGCTTGCCAATCTTAGGTGACCTAGACGAAAGTACTGTGTCACTTTCTTCCATGACTCCTTCAATATCTGCTCGCAATGATCTCCGCATAACTTGGAGCTGCTTCATGTTTTGGTCTTCTACTCTTTCTCTCTCCGCGCTCGCCAATCCACAGTTATTACGCGTTAACAGCAACGATGTTGGCGTGGCGCTATCTGATCCAAGGGCAGGGCGTTCACGATTGCTCTCATTAAAAGGCTTCAGCATTCCGACTTCGAGACCCTTGAATTGAGTATCATCACGCATGCACAGTGTCGACTAGCGAACAGTTGGTAGCTTCGAGGGCTAGGCCTGCAGGACGGGTGTCATCGCAGCGAAAGTTCATCGTCCTTTCCTCGCGAGCCATGTAGTTGTTGTCGAAGCAAATATCTAGTGGATGGGCAGACATGCCGTTAACTGCTCCGAGGGCTGGGCTGACAGGATGTGACTCTCCTTTCTTCGTGGACATCCTAGCCTTGCGAACCCCGAGCCGCCGTCTTGAAGGGCAAGGGCAGACCAGAGCCGAAAACATCGTAAGGGGCTCCCGCCTCGAGATCCTCCAGGCGACGGACGCTTAATCATCAATCCATGAGTCGCCGTCTTGGTCTCAGTTCAAGCCGGAGTCATAGTCCCGCGTTTCATGGCACCAAATATAAAGAACAGAGACCGAGGGCATGGCTGCCTTCGTCTTCCCCCTTTAATGCCGCACTAATTGTACTGATGATTGTAAGCGTGTGGTGTGAGAACGTCATTGTCTTCCATTTTCAACAATTAGTTCCAATCGAGCGCCTTACAACACCGCGGCTAGAGCTAGTCGTCGAGGCCATGTGCATAATCACCATGGTCGGCCTGTACATTCTAGCGCGTTGCTCGGCCGGCGCGCACCTTCTTCGCCCTCTTATTAATCGTCTGCTCGCTCCCCGAGCATGTGCGCCCGGCTTATTAGCTAAATGGCTGGGCGGAATACGTCGCTAAGTCAGGACATGCTATGAGGAAGCTGATTGAGCCAACTCTTCCTAAGGCCGAGCTGATTGAGCCACGTCTTAGATAAGACCATGCTAATGAAGCCGTGTAAAGATAACAAACTAAATAAGATGATTTTAATTTTCACGACGCTAATTAGGAGCGTGTAATTAAAACCAAGATAATCAAGACCTTACTCACAAAGATCATTTTTATTAGTGTAATGCTAGTTGGGATTACGTTAGTTACCTTTGTACTATTGAGGACCTTGCGAATTACACCGAGTAATTATCATCGTTGTAATTAAAACAATAACAATCAAGACAGCACTATTCAATATCATGTTAGTTAAGCCTGAGCTAATTAAGGTCATTTTAATTAACACGGTACTATTTAAGAGCACGCTAATTCGGACTAAGCTAATTAGGTACTTTCTCACCAAGTACATGGTAGTTAGGATCACTCTAACTAGCATTATATTAAGTACATTCGTGCTAATGAGGACCTTGGTAAAGAAATCTGAGTTATTAATGCCGTGGTAATTCAAACATTACCAACTAAGACATAACTTGTGACTGCGATGTTAATTAAGGCCTAGCTAATCAATTGCACCAATATTGAGACCGAACTGACACGGTCATTGCGCCGAAGCAAACCAAGCAGGCTGAGTAGACGAGCCACTTAATAAGCTGGAAGAAACTAGGTGACCACAAGCTCCTCCGATGGCCCCAGCCTTGCAGATGTAGTGCAAGCTGACCAAAATATTTTTATGTAAGGAAGCTGCTGAGTAGCGTCCACCGCATGAAACACTTGACAGACACACCGACACTATGACAGTCACGACTTCAACTGGGGCCTTCTCAGAATCAACGAGTTTGTGACCGAGTTCGCACGTCAATCAATTTGACTGACAGACGCCCGCGGCGAAGATCAGGTTCGCCCACTGCGTTTCCTCTTGCCGATGAGCAGTGCTCACGGCGCAACGCTAGTGAGCGGCACGATTCATCTATCACCTTAATTGTACACACTATGCCCACACGCACGAAGAACTAAATGTTATATCATCACGTGGCTACGATATCTCGCATTCAACTTCACCGCGCTCGCGATGTACCACTCACAGCCACGAAGCAAGCGCCCCTGGTGGGATTTGCGGCGAGAAATGTTATTATTTACTTGTTAGTGGAGGCATTGTTTCTACCGATTCGTTACTACTGAAAAATCTTCAAACGTGTAATGTAAGTATAGCAGTAACCTGTCCATTTATTTATCTGTAATATTTCAGAGAAGCGAAACGAGCTGCACCAGAGTGCTGCGTATGCGCCCTTGTTGCCTTCGAGAGTGGAAATTGCATGCTGCCGGTGGAACGAAAGAATTTTCCGAAAGAGGACAAACGCCCACGAATACGCCCATGGGAGGCGGGATAATCAGTTCGCAAAAAGATAGCGCGACAATCACGCTCACGTCACTGCACTGTCAAAATTTCACTGAGTGGCGGCGCTGGCGCGTTCGCACGCGGCGTTCCTTTGAAAACGGCCGCAAATGCCGCACATGCATTTGTGACGCCATGCTCGTTCTTGTAGCCGTTTTTATCAACGCTGCTCTCGCTTGCATGACTGTATGATGAACGTAAAGGAAAGATTGTAATACAAAAAATCATCAAATACATGTCATGTACAGCATGCCTTCCATCATACTCTCTAGGTGCACTTGCGGCAATTTTGTTCAATGGGTATTTACGAAAACTGATATGACATGGCATGACAGAGAGAGAGAGATTACAACTATATCAGAGTTCAGTGCAGACGATGAGGCTGCCGCGCGCCACCAGGGTACTCCCACGTCAGTAGTGCGTGACGAACACCAGTGACAGGCCATGCAGTCCATGTATCAGAGTAAGCGATTTACTATATATATATATATATATATATATATATATATATATATATATATATATATATTGCCACGCCCACTTCTTGTCCTATTTTGATGTTTTTTGGGTTTGACCTGCAAGGGCGGTTATCAACGCTCGACGCTGCCCGCGAAGCAGTGTTCGAGAGACTTCTCGATTGTAGTAGATCGTTTTGTCAAGATTTCGCGCCGCACGCGAATGTTCCAGCTTTATCGAGAGATAACGCCGCCACCAGCGATATCGCTGGAAAGTTCCATAGCACCTGTATAAAAACCGACGCACTTGACCGCTTGTCAGTTGATCGACGGACGACGCCCTGTTCGCCGCTATCACTGTACAGCGTGTATTGCTGTAGTTCTAGTTCTCATTTTCCCGGCCACAAGTTCGGCCAAATAAACAGTTTCATTCTGCAAACGCCGACTGCTTTCTTCGTCGACGTCACGACCACGTGACAATATATATATATATATATATATATATATATATATATATATATATATATATATATATATATATATATATATATATATATATATAATTGTACATGCATGACAAACATGCCATTGTAAGCTACATGAGATGACATGCATACCTTCATTTGCGTCAAACACAAACAACGCGATGTACGCAGCTTCTTGCTGACCGCTTCGCATTACATCAATTTCCACGGTGTGGATTTTCTTGTGCATTTAAACAATCATTTGAAGCAAGCTTCCAAGTAGATAGACCATCCTTCAAACGTGCTCAAGCAACGTCCGTACAAGAAACGTGCGAAAGAGTAGCTAAAATTCCGCAAGACAGAATTTGATATGTTGGATTTAGATGCATTCTTTATAACCTATGTCTTGGAGGTGAATATGATTGAGGCCCGCGTATTTAATTTAGGTGCACATTTAAGAATCCCAGGCGGTCGAAATTTCCGAAGCCGTCCACTACGGCGTCTCTAATAACCATATCGTGGTTTCGGGCAGTTAAAACCAAGTCATTACTATTACATTATTACCTATAATTGCTAATTTAAAATGTTGAGGTACGTTCTTTTTTTTTTTTGCTCTTTGGTTGCGCTCAGAACAATACGAACAACCGTCACCCTTGTACAGAATGCATCAAATGGTGTTTTTCCAGACACCGCACATGATGGCCAAGAAAAAAACTCTCCGAAATCACAAGAAACTATGATGTATAATAATATACGCTATACACACTCTACAAAAATTGACGAGCATTTGTCGTCTTCCGGCCTTCAAGCAATAATCGCAATCAGTCGCGCGTGTGGCTGGTGCGTTATTGTCGTGTATACGCCCCTTGCTTCTTCTAAATGGCACTCGATATCAGAGTACCGTGACATTTCTGAAAGTAAAGTGGTCAGTGAACACTTGTAAGCGTAGGAAACGCGAGCAATACACATCAAGATTACCGTTATGAGCCACAAAGACGCCCCAAATGTGTCATTTTTTCTTAAAATGCAGTACGCTGCATTGCTTATTTTTTTTAACCACATTTATATAAATCCGACGTTTCCGTCTTTCCGTCTTTATATAGTTCACTAGTGGCCCCAGCAAAGTGAGTGATGAATAATGTATACAGGATGGTGCGAAGTATAGCAGACGAGTACAGCAGACATCGTGTAGTCCTTTAAGACGACCTAGGTGAAAGAGGAGCGCTATCGACCACCACTCATGCTGGGCACAGAAGTTCTGAATCAATTAATTCTGCACGCGGGCTATTTATAGCTGGGGTATTCCGTCTCCTCTATTAATAAACTGCTGTGCTGGGCGCGTTCGTTCATTCTGGAAAAGATTTGAGCGCAAAAGAACGAGACACAAGAAGAGAGAGCGCTCGTGTAGTCCTCTTCTTGTGTCGGGTCCTTTTGAGCTCAAATCTATTCCAGAATGTCTCCTCTCTGCTTGTTATGCGTATCTTTTGGTGAATATTATCGTGCGTGGTGTTATGTATGCGTCGTTCTAATGAAAATTATTTCTGTTGCCCAACAAGGAAACTTCATCTATTTCTCTTTAGAATGTATTTATCATTTAGATCGGAGCACCTTTATCGATTGAGGGCAGTGGTGGTGCTGTTTCAGAAGGTGTAGTTAGCCTGGCATACCTGACGATCGTACCGGCTGGGCCTTCCAGGTGTTTACAGCAGGGGTGTCACTAGGCGTTAAACAGCCCGTGAAAGGCAAACAACGACGGGTGCATTCTTGTCTTGACTGCCACACGCCCTCTGTCAAAATGTCTTTACTTTTCTCGTGCCTACGACGACGCTCTTCAGGCTTCGGCGCACCGCTCCTCTTTCCCTGTCAAACTGCGGGCATATGAGATGAAATTTTCGATGTAGGTGATGTCGCCGCAGAAGGCGCAGAGCGGGATGGCGCCACAGCCAGTCTTTATTAACCGAGCGAGGTATGTGTAGAATCCGTTCTTGTGCGGCACGAAGGCGTCATCGATGCATTTTATGTAGTTGCCATTTATTTCTGCTCAAAGCGGTTCTAGCGCCGCCTTCATTCAATCAAAATACACCTTCTGCGGAGAAATAGAATGTACCATCTACTGTCGGTAAGAACCTCAGAAAAAATGCAAGCTCAGCTCGCAGCCGGCGCTGTTCCACCCTGAAATAATTTTTATAGATGCCCTATCCAATCGCATTTCTTATTTGCGTGATGACACCTACATTTCCCGTATTTCAGGTTGTTGATTTTCCAATGCAGACACATGTTAGTGTCGCTGGTTTTTAGCGAAATACTAAATCCGATCCCGCTGCTCATGCAAACATAACATTTCTGGGAGCAATGACACAATTTTAATTCTTCGTATGCGTAGTGTTTGCATTGGCAGCAAAAAAATACACCTGGTGGCAACGGAAAACACCTAGCGCGATTCTCTTTCAATGGCGGCTTCGCCGCAGTTCGGAAGGTGGATCTTGTAATTGATATTAGGTTGTAACGGAATATAGTTTACTTATTCAACGAAAAGTTTTCAGACGAATACGTACGAAATATGCGGAAAGAACTGCACAACGTTATTTTTCTATTATTTCTGTAGATACGCGTAGCGTCCATTCATGACACTGTGTTATATATCCATAAAGTACATTATTTTACTCTACTTGATTAACTACTTCCTTGTTCTTTCTTGCAGATTATGAACTGTGGGTGCCCGAGAACAAAACTAAAGATATACCGCCATGTTGCGACTTCATGTTTACATACTTTGCACTCAACAAAACAATATACAACATTTATAACGAATCTTGCACATCGTTATCTGCTTCAAGCGAGACAAATTGAAAACAGAAGCGTCAAGTAATGCATAGGTCTTTTTGTAGTTGTACAGTTAGGACACATTTTGGCAAATTAAAAAAATACCTGGCAGCAAAATTTCGACTGGTGTCAATAATCAATTTCAATATACATGACACGACATGTACTAGCGACTCGAAATCACTCAGTCAGCGTAGTGTAAAAAAAAACACCTATTAGTTTAGTGCACTGTTTCCTCAAAACCAATTCCTGGTGAAGCCGCCAACTCAGTGGAAAACGCTCCTCGGACGGAAAGACGCTTCCTTGTGCACAGGTCTACTTCTTTTTGTGAAGATAAGCGTGAAACCTGAAGATAAGCGTAGTGCTTATCTTCAGGTTTCATAGCGCAGGGTAAACGAAGACAAACTATCAGACGTCGTCTTTTCTTCAGCTTGTGTTTGTGTCCTCTGTGCTTTACAAACCGAAGACAAACCACCAATAAGCCCGAATTTCGACAATGCTTTCGACAATTTCGACAATTTCGACAATGCAGTCGTCATAACATTATCATTTGATTCGTGTTTTACGCACACCGACTACCATCAGTAGCCATCACACCGAACGAAATCGCACCAACGCTTCCAAACCTTTTCGTTGTAGCTAGCGGACAGCTATTATATTTTAAATTATTTGTGAGTAAGAATATCAGTAAACTCTGCAAGGTGAAACGCCGGAAATACAGGTCTGCAAAATTATTGAAATAACTTTGTTGCTTCTACTTTCTACAAGGGACCAAGTCAGGGAGGTTCAAGGTTTATCAAGAAAGAACGTTTATTCTTTGTGCCTGAAGTGCAGCAACTTAGGTAACTTAATCACCAGTGCGCCACACGATTATTAGTGATTGGTTTGACAGCAGGGAGGGAACATAATGCTTTATGATTTTTATAAATCAGTTAATTCCTGAACTACAATATTGGGTTATCTAACGGATTCTATCGAGTACAACTTGGGAACACCGCACCTAACCTGATGTGGCACTTTTCGCTAGGAGGAAAATTAGAAATATTCTGCGGCATTGATCAGCATGATGCAACCGAAATATTTACTGATGGCCCGGCGTGCTTTCTCATTGACAGGCAAGTACTCAAGGTTAACATGTTATGCACCTGTCTTAAGTTCGTAGTAGTTCTTTGATATGCACAACCAACTGTACTTGCAATCTTAGTTACAAGTACTCTAGAAACACCCTTCAAATTAGTTTAGTCTCACCGACTAAATTACTGTTATAGATCCAAGTATATCTATGGAACGAAGATCCATACTTCACCCGTATGTACTGGCCTTGGTGTGGGTATTTAAAGGATGGAGGCAGAAGAAAATGCATTCTACACAGCCGGACCCACACCGCTTACTGCGTTTCCGGAGAGAGATTCTCAGACCTCACAAACGCCCCATTACAAGAATTTTGTGGCTATATCGTTTGTTTTATGTCGACAACGACAGAACATTTCCTGTGCTAACGGTATTCGGGATTCGTTTACTAGCTGTGACGACCATTTGCCCCTACTGTTTATCATTTACCTACAGCTCTTCACATCGCAACTACTCGCTTCTTTCTACGTGGCTTCGGCCGAGTTCCCTTAACGAAAACACAAAGACACACAATCATCGACAATGTTTATAAATGCTATGGAATGGGTTAAGCAAGCGTTGTCAATTATATAGTCGACATGAAGGAATGACATAACTTAAAAAAAAACGCCAGGCCTGGGCGGAAAGCGCAGCACAGTCACAGTGAAAGCTCGAAGAGCGCCATTTCTAGAGCTCGTTGTATACTCTCTTGAGGCTACTAATACAAGTACAGTAGCAAGGTACCCACTACACCATAAATCACAATAATTGTGAAGTTGCTAAGCACCTACAACGCCATTATTCGTCATTCTGCGCAGAAATGAGGTACCAGCTACACATCTGTGAGGCATTATGTGCACTTTGTTGACGTGACCACTGGTGACGATGAAGGATTGTGGCTGAGCCCTTTGTAATGCGTCGGAAGCTTTAAACGGCTCGCCAGTCACGTAATTCGCATTGTGTGATTTTCGCTCTCCCATTATGCAATATCACATACGTTGACGTGAGGAAGAGCGCGAGAGAGAGAGTGGGGGGAAGAACCCTATTGAGGTCCTGAGGAAATGGATTATGGGCTGATGGGCTTCCTTGGCAACCAATACAAGTGCACTTGCGAGTAACCCACTATGCTATAACTCATCATAATTTCTGTAAAGTAGGGAAGCAGCCAGCATGCCATTTTTCGTCATTCAATGGAGAGCCGTGGTACCCGCTAAAAACAAGTAAGGCATTTGCCCACTTTGTTTTTGTTGTGCCTGATGACGATGAATAATTATGGCAGAACCCTCGGTAATGGGTTGGAAGCATTCAACAACCTACTCGTTGCGCAATTCGCATTGTGTGAGGCCTGGTTACAGGATTCACGCCGTGTGACGCCTGTTTGTTATTTTACTCTTCTGTCGCGCTATATTACGTAGAGCAGTGTGATTTCTTCCGGACATGAAGCCTGTATAGCGTCTTTTTGCAAGGCTGTTTCAAGCACCGGTATTGCTGTGAGGTAGAACACTTGGTTCCCACGCAGAGCGCCCAGGTTCGAACCCCGTTCCATAATGGATATTTTTTCTTATTTCGTTTCTTTTCTTATTTCGCGCGATAGTGGTTACAGACACCGGCGGCGGCGGCGGCGGACAACTACGGCGCCAAAAACGGCCGTTCAAATGATCTCATAACAGCTTTCGCTGTAAAAACTCTAAAGAACCTGGAAGATCTGGTGTGTTGACAACACATCCTGCTCAGCACGTGCTCGCTAACTCCCGTTGCGCCAGCTGTGCGTCGGCATACACAGCGTTCGCTTCGCGTCCAGGGCTGGTGAAAAGTTCCCGGCCACTATCTCATCTAACTATATAGCAGCGCACCTTAGAATGTTGTGACCACCCTCTACATGAGAAAAGAAAGCTCGTGTAGCGTGCACTTGCTCCGGCGCTTGCTTCTTTGGCGGGCCGGCTTATGACCAGTTGCTCTTCAGGGTGTGCCTTGGTACGGTGAACCTGAAGGCTACTGTGGGTTCACTGGCATCAAACGCAGTCACGTGACCAGATTACTGCTTGACGACATCATGTGGCGCCATTTTGACGTCAGCTAAGACGGGGCGAGCCGATGACGTCGTCATGCGAATATATGACATGATCAATAGGGTGGCAATCCTGCGGTAGTGCAAAACCATGTGATCTGCAGGTAGCTTGAAATGCTTCCGGTCTTGGAGGTACTGCAATGTCACGATAAGTGCAGAAAGCTTTCGCGGATAGAGGCAAATTATGTATATATATATATATATATATATATATATATATATATATATATATATATATATATATATATATATATATATATATATATATATATATATATACTGAACTATGGGTATATCTACAGGATGGCTCACAGTGAATCAAAAGCTCAACAACGCAGTCAGTGCGAGTGCCACACTCAGACCTCTAAACCTTGTCTTAGTCGATTTACTGCTTCATTCATGGCCTATACCAAAAGTTGCTTACAGCACAGCCGCATCATCTGCTTCGCATCTCCATGGCTAGATTCTTTCCCCGAGGGTAAAGAATAAATAAAGGAGGGAAGTAAGGGTTCACGGTCAGGGTAATGCTCCACCTCGCAGCTAACACACCTGCAGCGAACTGAAAAATCATATGAGGAATTTACCCCCAATCAGTTTTGTAGAAAAACCAATTGTGATAAAAAAAAACGCCAGGCCTGCGCTGAAACCGCAGCACAGTCACAGCGAAAGGTGGAAGAGCGGCGTTTCTAGAGACCGTTGTAAGCTCTCTTGGGGCTACAATACAAGTACACTAGAAAGGTACCCACTACGCCATAAATCACAAATTTTATGAAGTTGGGAAGCACATACTAAGCCATTATTCGTCATTCTGCGGAGAAACAAGGCACCAGCTGCACGTCTGTAAGGCATTATGCGCACTTTGTTGACGCGACGACTGATGACGATGAAGAATTATGGCTCAGCCCTTTGTAATGGGTTGGAATCTTTAAACGGCCCACCAGTTATGTAATTTGCATTGGGTGACGCCCGGTCGCTGTTTCCCTCTCCCGTCATGCTGTATAACATACGTTGACGTGGGAGAGAGACGGGGCGGGGGGTGAAGAACCTCACTGAGACCCCGAGGAAATGGATCGTGCGCTTATGGGCTTCCTTGGCAACCAATACCAGTGCACTTGCGAGGAACCCACTACGCTATAAATAATTGTAATTTTTGAGAAGTAGGGCAGCAGGCACTGTGCCATTTTTCGTCATTCTACGGAGAGCCGTGGCGCCTGCTAAACGCATGTAAGGCATTATGCGCACTTTGTTGATGCTGTGCCTGATGACGACAAATAATTATGGCAGAGTCCTTTGTAATTGGTTGGAAGCATTCAACAACCTACTCGTTGCGCAATTCGCATTGTGTGAGGCCTGGTCACAGAATTCGCGTTGTGCGACGCTTGGTGCTCATTCTACTGTTCTACCACGCTATATTGCATATGCTAATGTGGTTCCTTCCCGACATGAAGCCTGTATAGGACCTTTTTGCAAAGCAGTTTCAAGCACCGGCTTGGCTCAGAGGTTGAATACTGGGCTCACAAGCAGAGGGCCCCGGTTCGAACCTCGTTCCATCCTGGACTTTTTTTTCTTATTTCACGTTTTTTTTTCTTATTTCGAGCGATACTGGTTACGGACACCGGCGGCGCAGCGGTGGCGGCGGCGGCAGCGGCGGCGGCGGCGGCGGACAACTACGGCGCCAAATACGGCCGGTGAAATGATCTCATAACAGCTTTCGCTGTAAAAGTGTGGGAAGAGGAGTTACGCGAGGGCGAAAGAGCGTTAGGAGGAGAGGAAAATGAGCAAGAGAGAGGGCGCCACTCTATCACGAATAAAGGTTTCTGCTGAGGAGGCTGCACTTTTGCGATGCCAGCGCGCGCCTGCCCGTGAACGCCAGCCACGTTGAGTCCAACTGCATCCATTTTACAGCGAAAGCTGTTATGAGATCATTTCACCGGCCGTTTTTGGCGCCGTAGTTGTCCGCCGCCGCCGCCGCCGCTGCCGCCGCCGCTGCCGCCGCCGCCGCCGCCGCCGGTGTCCGTAACCAGTATCGCTCGAAATAAGAAAAAACGCCAGGCCTGCGCTGAAACCGCAGCACAGTCACAGCGAAAGCTGGAAGAGCGGCGTTTCTAGAGCCCTTTGTAAGCTCTATTGGGGCTACAATAGAATTACACTAGAAAGGTACCCACTACGCCATAAATCACACTTTTTGTGAAGTTGGGAAGCGCCTAATAAGTCATTATTCGTCATTCAGCGGAGAAGCGAGGCACCAGCTACACGTCGGTAAGGCATTATGTGAACTTTGTTGACGCGACGACTGATGACGATGAAGAATTATGACTCAGCTCTGTGTAATGGGTTGGAAGCTTTAAACGGCCCACCAGTTATGTAATTTGCATTGGGTGACGCCCGGTCGCTATTTCCCTCTCCCGTCATGCTGTATAACATACGTTGACGTGGGAGAGAGACGGGGGGGGGCGAAGAACTTACTGAGACCCCGAGGAAATGCATCATGCGCTTATGGACTTCCTTGGCCACCAATACAAGTGCACTTGCGAGGAACCCACTACGCTATAAATCATTGTAATTTTACTGAGACCCCGAGGAAATGGATCATGCGCTTATGGCCTTCCTTGGAAACCAATACAAGTGCACTTGCGAGGAACCCACTACGCTCTAAATCATTGCAATTTTACTGAGACCCCGAGGAAACGGATCATGGGCTTATGGGCTTCCTTGGTAACCAATACAAGTGCATTTGCGAGGAACTCACTATGCTATAAATCAATGTAATTTTACTGAGACCCCGATGAAATGGATCATGCGCTTATGGGCTTCCTTGCCAACCAATACAAGTGCACTTGCGAGAAAATCACTACGCTATAAATCATTCTGATTTTTGAGAAGTAGGGCAGCAGGCACTGTGCCATTTTTCGTCATTCTACGGAGAGCGTTGGTACCTGCTAAACGCATGTAAGGCATAATGCGCACTTTGTTGATGCTGTGACTGATGCTGATGAAAAATTATGGCAGAGCCTTTTGTAATGGGTTGGAAGCATTCAACAACCTACTCGTTGCGCAATTCGCATTGTGTGACGCCTGGTTACAGAATTCGCGTTGTGCGACGCTTGGTTTTTATTTTACTCTTCTACCACGCTATATTGCATATGCTAATGTGGTTCCTTCCCGACATGAACCCTGTATAGGACCTTTTTGCGAAGCACTTTCAAGCAGCGGCATGGCTCAGAGGTTGAATACTGGGCTCACACGCAGAGGGCCCAGGTTCGAGCATCGTTCCATCCTGGAATTTTTTTCTTATTTCGTTTTTTTTTCTTATTTCGAGCGATACTGCTTACGGACACCTGCGGCGCCGGCGGCGGACAACTACGGCCACAAAAACGGCCGGTGAAATGATCTCATAACAGCTTTCGCTGTAAAAAATTCCAGGATAGAACGAGGTTCGAACCTGGGCCCTCTGCGTGGGAGCCCAGTATTCAACCTCTGAGCCATGCCGGTGCTTGAAACCGCCTTGCAATAAGGTCCTATACAGACTTCATGTCGGGAAGGAACCACATTAGCATATTCAATATAGCGTGGTAGAAGAGTAAAACAAGCACCATGCGTCGCACAACGCAAATCCTGTAACCAGGCTTCAAACAATGCGAATTGCGCAACGAGTGGGTTGTTGAATGCTTCCAACCCATTACAAAGGGATCTGCCATAATTCTTCATCGTCATCAGGCACAGCATCAACAAAGTGCGCATAATGCCTCACATGCGTTTAGCAGGTGCCGCGGCTCTCTGTAGAATGACGAAAAATGGCACCGTGCCTGCTGCCCCACTTCTCAAAAATTACAATGATTTATAGCGTAGTGGGTTTCTCGCAAGTGCACTTGTATTGGTTGCCAATGAAGCCCATAAGCGCATGATCCATTTCCTCAGGGTCTCAGTAAAATTACAATGATTTATGGCATAGTGGATTGCTCGCAAATGCACTTGTATTGGTTTCCAAGGAAGCCCATAAGCGCATGATGCATTTCCTCGGGGTCTCAGTAAAATTACAACGATTTATAGCGTAGTGGTTTCTTCCCAAGTGCACTTGTATTGGTTGCCAAGGAAGCCCATGAGAGCATGATCCATTTCCTCGGGGTCTCAGTAAAGTTCTTCACCCCCCCCCGTCTCTCTCCCACGTCAACGTATATTATACAGCATGACGGGAGATGGAAATAGGGACCGGGCGTCACCCAATGCAAATTACATAATTGGCGCGCCGTTTAAAGCTTCCAACCCATTACAAAGGGCTGAAGCATAATTCTTCATCGCCATCAGTCGTTGCGTCAACAAAGTGCGCATAATGCCTTACAGGCGTGTATCTGGTGCCTCGCTTCTCCGCCGAATGACGAATAAAGGCTTAGTAAGTGCTTCCCTACTTCACAAAAATTGTCATTTATGGCGTAGTGGGTACCTTTCTAATGTACTTGTATTGTAGCCCCAAGAGAGCTAACAACGGGCTCTAGAAACGCCGCTCTTCCAGCTTTCGCTGTGACTGTGCTGCGGTGTCAGCGCAGGCCTGGCGTGTTTTCCATCATTTGCTATACTTTACTATACTTATCTTAGTGTACTTTACGTACCCCTCCTTCTTTTCCTCCTCCTTACCCTCAATTCCATTTCGTACCCCCTTTCTATACTATGCCATGCACGACTATGCTTTTCTTTAAACTGCCCCTCTTCCGTTCACTCCTCCGCACGCCCACTACGCTTTCCCACCCCCTCGGTATAATATTTTACCTTAAGTGTGATTGGACAGGAGCAGAAAAAGAAAGGTCGAAGAAACTTGCAATAGCCGTGATAACAGGTTCGTCAATGCATACGTCTGCGAACAGTTTTTCTCGAAAACGATGTTCATCAATTGAAACTTTCGTTCACGACTAACTAATGAACTGCTGCACATCTTTGTGCGCCTGTCGGTAAGCAACCTTCATGAAGGTGTTTACGAGTCGGGTAAGAGTGTTCAACATCAAACTCCTGGTTTAGGTCATATTCAGGCGCTGCGTTTTATTTTACGTATCTGTCGTCCATGAAATACCATTTTCGGGTGGCACAGGCGTGGCGTCTTTCCATTTCTCTGTGAATTCCTCAGTGTTTCATATTTTCTGTAGCCAGTGCCTAGAGGAGGCGTTGCTCTAACACAAGTGCGCCTGCCATGGGACGGTGCCTGAAACGTTGTCCCATGGCACGTGCATCTCTCAACCACTGAAACATGTGTTCAGCAGTGAAATTTCGCTAAGTTTCAACTTTCCCTATGTGTATAGTCATTTCTGTTGGCTTTACATCTTTCCTTGCAGAGGGCCTTTATTATACTTCCACGAAATTCAACTAAGCCTTCAGTGTGCTATCTTGTTACATTCTTTCTGCATCGCGGGTAAAAGACATCTATGTAGGGCACACATGCCCGTGTTTCGCAAGCACGGATGCGTGCCGTTATGATTAAGGAAATCGTTTTCCGAGCGTGAGGTGACAGGTTCAAACTCTAGAGGCGGTGTGGAAGCCTGAAGTATTTTTTATATGGGCGGTCGTCTTGTGCGACAGATGGGCGAGCGGATGGATAATTTACTCGTTGAGTCGACATAATAACTGTTGGGGTTTAAGGTCCCAAAACCACGATTTGATTATGAGAGACGCTGTACCCTTTTGGAAAAACCAGCGGCACAGTCCCAGTGCCATACATGATCACTGGACCAGTGTGGCGCTGGGTACTGAGGCGCTGGCACTCTGCACGAGGCACACTGGACGCTCGCGCGCTGCACACTGCGCCACCCGTTAACGTGCGAAATCGGGCTTTTAAACTGTTTTTAAAACCGTAGTCATGCCCAAATTGTAATTATGGCTTAAACACGAGCACTGCGAAAAAACACTTAAAAAAGGAAGAAAAAGAAACGAGCTAGCAGGAGTCTAACCCACCACCTCGACACACCGTACACCCCGAGTCCCACACGTCACCGCTACACCACATCTGGAAGACTACAGTGACCCTCTTTTTTCTTCATATTATAACTACTTCCCGTAGCCAGTATTTTCATTTATCTCGTTTAGAAACGCAGAATTCAGTTTCTTCATGCCCGCGAGAACCTAACATGATATAGCTCATTTGTTTGTTATGTGCTGCCTAGGATCAGAACGTCTACCTGGCACGTTTTTCCACAAAACAAATTAGCGTAACCGCAGATGCACTGCGTCAATCGCACTGATTCGCTAAGCAGTTAGTCATACCAATATAGAAATCAATGTGCATCTGAACTGTACCATGAACACTTTAGTTTTCGTCACCCGTTTGAACATATTTTCTGTGCTTTTTGTTTACGTTCCGCGTAGTACTTACAGCCGCAGTAGTTCACTCTAGCCGAATCGACCGTTGGCTTAGAGCTGTACTCCGTGCACCACGATCGTTGTGAAGAACGCAAATATTCAATTACGAAGAATCTAATACCCGTTCAACTGTACATTCGGTCATACCTGACTCAAGGGAGGCCATATTTGTACCTTCGATTACATAAATCAGAAGCTAAAAACACCCAGATTGAGCGTTACACTGGCTCACTGCTGCCGGTGACGTACGGCTTTCAGTCGTACGAGCCCATACGGAAGGAGTGACTGCTAGAGTAGGTTGATGTTAATATCAGACTAATAATAATGTGTCATATTGTATTGCGAATGATACGCTATTTCGATGCAGTTATATGAACTACCCTCACGACACTTGAGAAAGCGTGCCCTCGACAGATGATTGCCTTAGCTTATACGAACGTCCGTCGTTTTATCAATAATAAAGCTAGACAGAATAGAATGTTATTTTCAAAATATGGGATGAGATTTTCTGTCGACTTCTCGTGACCGAATACAAGATATTATACTAATTCCACCCAGCTCGCCCAGTTATTTCCAATGCGTCGCTAGTGTTCCCACTGCGCGGGCAGACACTGTAGAGCGTGGCCAGTACCTCCCAGTGCGCTGTAAGACACTGGGTCACACTGTACAATATTCCCATCGCCTTTGAGCGCACTTGGCGGCACTGGCCACGCTGTACGGTCTGTCCCAGTGCCTCCCAGAGAGCTGTAGTACACTGGGGCCCACTGTCCAGCGTTTCCAGTGCCACCCAGTGTGCTGAAAGGCACTGGGAGGCACTGGAAACACTGTTTTTTTTTCCGATAGGGTAGTGGAGGACTCTGTAAATTTTGACCACCTGGGGTTCTTTAACAACGCTCACCTAAATTTAAGGAGACGGGCCTCTAGCATTTTCGCCGCTAATAAAAATGCCGCCGCCACCGCGGGGATTCCATCGCGTGATCTGCGGGTCAGTGGTCGCGCACCTTAACCGCTTACCACCACGGTGGGATACAAGCACATATAAAAACAATGCACTTGGAACCATACCGCGCCTAGCAGACGCGTTGCTTTGAATAAGTTTGCTTCTGAAAGATATTTAGTGGGCATACTTATTGGTGGAACTGTCTTGTTTGTTGAAGACCGGCGCTGTACGATCGCGGTCATTGGGCCATTTTACCTTGTGTCAATGTAAGGTCTCCTATAAATGAATTCTCTGTTGTGCCCAAAAATACTATAGTTGTCTTCCCTCTATCTGTGTGGTGCCGCTCTGTAAGTGTAGCACTCGGAGGATATAACCGGGCGTATAGTTTCCTGATGTACCAGTGGACAGCAGTACATAATTGCGTGTTCGAGGGTTTGCGGCTACTCCTGAGGAGAACCGAATGACCACGCTAACCTCGAACTGCTCGGTAATGGGCAGTTTCCTCATTCAAGAATGGGATTTCGTAGCCACCTGCCAATTTCGGCGACTTAAGGCTGGAGTAGTGCCAGATTTCTTTAGCGAGATTTATTAGCAAAAGCCGGACGCTGCATGTACCTGCTCGCCAAATTCCAAAGAGATTCGCCGCCCATGAGCCGAATTTCTAAAGGTGATGAACAGACTACCGTGGAAAAATGCCGCGCCTGCGCAGAACACGCAGCACAGTTACAGTGTAAGCTGGTGCAGCGGCCTTCATAGACCATGCTCTAAACTGTTTTAAGGCGTCTGCGTGTACGCCTCTAAGCTACCCTTAGGCAATAAATGATTTTATTCAAGTAAGCAGCGAAGCACTCACTACGCGTTCTTAAGGTAATATGCGGACCTGCGTGGCTGCGCACTTTGTTTTTGCTGTGGTGGATGATAACGAGGATGACAAAGAACTATTGCTGAGGCCTGTGTAACGGTTGGGAAGCTTTAAACCACGCATTCGTTACAACAATCCCATGATGTGACGTCTTCTTCAATGACGCCCTTTTACCACGCAATGATACAGTCTGTATAGCGTTTTCTCTATAGCGTTGTGAGCTCAGAGCAGCTTACGTTGTAAAACTTCAATGTGGGTTATACGTGGGCCTAATGAACCTGGTATCCTCGCTATCAGACCTCCCCCGATATCGGCGCTATCGAGTCACCGACCGAGACGCCGGCCGAGGCATTTCCGCGGGGCCGGAAGCTAGACAGGCAGCGCGCGTCGTCTTGCGGATTTAGGAGGAACGGAGGGAACTGCAGCCGCAATGTAAAATCAGCGATGCTGCGAGCATCTTTTAAACGAGCAATAATAGCGTGAGGAACATCGGTAAATCTATGCACCAATAAATCTACTAATCTGATGAGTGGATACGTGCTTGTATATTGTGCACTTGTGTGCCCTAATTTTTCTGTACGCTGGTGTACGAAATTCAATATATGCTGATGATCGTGTTTTGTAGCGTATGATTTAAATTTTTAATTGTCATATCAACCTTAATAATCTATTTTCATTATACCAATCAGGGTGTAAATCTTTGCAGGTGTGAATTAACTTCCGAAAAAAGCGATTTCCATATCACTTACCAAGCGTTATTTCTCTGCCTCCTTGCATGTCCGTTTAATGGTTCCCCTCTAAGCAATGTTCCTGAATACAAATATCTAAGCCTTATATTCACTAAGTATTCATTCTAAAAAGACAGGGCGTGCAAACACGGACACAAGAAAGAAGTGAGGACACCACAAACGCCGACTAACAACTGAAGAGACGCACAACGGCTGAAAAGAAAGAAGGCACGAAAACTTATCTGCGCATGCCCATGCAACAAGCGAACCTATCAATCCGGCACGCGTGGTGGTCTACGTGGAAGATAACTGTTAAGGCATTTGATTTCATCTTTATGCAAGTTAATCGACGGTTGGCTCACGCATGCACTACCACTATTCTCGATATGCCAAGCTCTCTGTTATTCTAAGATTCACTAAGTATCTGTCTCGGTCATATCACATTGAACATATCTGCAACATTGCGCTTATGAGTCTAGGATATTTGCAACGTACACTACGTTCGGTCCCAAGAAACACGACTCCTCACTTTGAAAACTCTGGTCCATCGAATACGCCATTACGTGTCTCGCATATGGAACCCTCAGAAAATATTGACATTAAAAAAACGATTGTGCCCAGAAGAAAACTATGCTCATCATATATGGACGCTATCACAAACATTCACCTAGATCCCACCTTGGTAGCCTTAACTTTCTTCTCTATGTCACGTTCAATATTTGAAATTTCTTTAGACATTGATTCAAGCTACACAGTTTCCTTGACTAAGGGAATACAACGCACCCGCTCAGCCAATATCCACCAGCAATCATTATGAGTTTAATGTGTCTTATTTTCATCACTGAACTGCTGCGCATAAATATACTTTTCTTGTCCACACTATTGAACTATGGAATGATTTGCCCGCCCATATTAAATGTTTACCACTTGGTGAGTTTGTTTTTCAGTTACTAACAATTTCTCTTCCTGCTCAATCGGTTTTGTCCTATTTTGCAATTTTTGCATTTACTACCCGAATTCATTTGGTCACCCCTCAAGACTGCAGTATGTAGGAATCAATCAAATAAATGAAATACATAAATAAATCAGGTTTTTGTTTCTTTTATACTATATCTGTCTAGTCAAGAAATTCGAAGTTTTTGCCTGTCCCTGCCTTTCATCCTTTCGTCCAATTGTTATGCGCTCTACGGTGGTCAAATACGCAGTTCCAACTTCCTCAAACTGACACGTTATCATGTGGTGATACTCTGCGTACGGGTGAGGCGCTTTCTCAACAGGTTTGGCGGTATCCTTGTGCACAATGCCGATGATCTGGTAGTGATAGCTAGAATCATGCCCTACGTCGGCCTAAGAGCTGTATTGGAGGCGTTTATTCTGTGAAGTCAAGCCTACATTTAATATTACCTTTGCACTTCAGTACCTTTGCAATTCTCACTGACACATGTTTCTTACTGTAGGATTCCTTATTGTAGGACTGCTGTACTTGACCTTTTAGAAAGAATAATCATCGCGAATCGGTTGCATTATTTATGATGTGCAAATAGAGTCACACATCCTGGCGGCACCTTCCCCTCGCGTACTTCAGCAACTTGAGATAATACTTACCGATTCCGTAGACACGATTCGCAAACGCCTCCACGTCTCCATTGCATGTTTGTTGTCCTATTTATCTCGCAAATTATAGCCCGTGTTCAGGGAGAATACTTCATGCTACGTAGGCTCTTGGCCATGCAAGGTCGGCAGAATTATAGAGGTCTCATCTACGCGCGTGCGACGTTACTCACCGGGCTTCCTATACTTTGTAACAATCGGCACACATTTAACTCATCGCGCTATAAATTATATATACTTGATCGGCTGTTGAGGCCCCATCACAAGCTCATGGCGTTCTGTTAAAGCAGGCACAATCCAAATACTCATCCTATCCAAACCACTTTCACCTTTTTCATGTCTCCGCTGGTGACTTGTGAGAATTAATCCATACTGAAGCATAGGTATTTCAAAACTTACCACTTGTTTTTATCGCGGTCGCGTTTCATTGTGACGCAGTTGTAGAGAAAAGAAAACACGGACAGCAGCGTGTTATTTGTGTTCGTTACACAGTCACGTCGCGTAATGCCAATTTCGGGGTAGATCAAGCTAGCGAAACCGCCGCCAGCGCTCCATGAGCGTGGCACGTAAATTATGCTGTACATGACATGCGTGTCATGATTTTCATGTTAACTCGTGTTATTTATGTTCGTTACACAGTCACGTCACAAGATACCAATTTTGGTGTATATAAAGATAGCGAAACGGCCGCCAGCGCCCCATGAGCGTGGCACGTAAGTCATGCTGTACATGACATGCGTGTCATGATTCTCATGTTAACTCCTGTTTTTATGTTCGTCACACAGTCACGTCGCGCAATACCAATTTCGGGGCAGATCAAGCTAGCGAAACGGCCGCCAGCGCTCCATGAGCGTGGCACGAAGTCATGCTGTACATGACATGCGTGTCATGATTTTCATGTTAACTCGTGTTTTTATGTTCGTAACACACTCACGTCGCGGAATACCAATTTCGGGGTAGATCAAGCAAGCGAAACTGCCGCCAGCGCTCCATGAGCGTGGCACGTAAGTCATGCTGTACATGACATGCGTGTCATGATTTTGATGTTAACTCGTGTTATGTTCGCTACACAGTCACGTCGCAAGATACCAATTTTGGTGTATATAAATATAGCGAAACGGCCGCCAGCGCCCCATGAGCGTGGCACGTAAGTCATGTACATGACATGCGTGTCATGATTTTCATGTGAACTCGTGTTATTTATGTTCGT
This sequence comes from Rhipicephalus sanguineus, assembly GCF_013339695.2. Taxonomy (NCBI): domain Eukaryota; kingdom Metazoa; phylum Arthropoda; class Arachnida; order Ixodida; family Ixodidae; genus Rhipicephalus; species Rhipicephalus sanguineus. The sequence goes on from NC_051183.1 coordinate 51,947,605, forward strand.
TATACAGTCACGTCACAAAATACTAATTTTGGTGTATATAAAGCGAGCGAAACGGCCGCCAGCGCACCATGAGCGTAGCATGTAAATCATGCTGTACATGACATGCGTGTCATGATTTTCATGTTATGACTTGTCATTTATGTTCGTCATACAGTCATAATACGCCATACCCATTTTGGTGCACATTCGATGAACCAAGCGACCAGGAGAGCACAAATTCGTAGGCGGCTAGATAGATAGATAGATAGATAGATAGATAGATAGATAGATAGATAGATAGATAGATAGATAGATAGATAGATAGATAGATAGATAGATAGATAGATAGATAGATACGCTCAAAGTCGCAGAAGCTCGGCTAAGAAATGCCTTCGCATTTCAAAAAAACATCCTTCTTGTGCAATGATTGGTGTAGTTACTGAATCATGTGCTAAATGAAGCTCCTCTATTGTGAAACCTGAGAAAGTGCGTAACACGGGCACCCAGCGATTCCCGTTCGTAGAGTTCCCGCAGCTCCGTTTACCAAACCATCGATGACGCCAATGTTTGAGGTAAGCATGTACGGTTTCCTAGGGACGAGTTGAATCCTGTTAGGTAGATGCGCAAACTGGGTGTGAGACATGCTCGATACTTTTTGCTGCGCTTTATCGACTTGCTGCGCTTTATCGACTTGCTGCTTGTTACGGCAGTTGAGGTACGTGTCGTCTGCAGCGAGTTTCGTGCGGTTTGTTGTGTGCCGGCGGGTGCAACAATCGTCGCTTGGCGAGGCAGTGGCGCCTTCTCTTGGGCGGAGTGGGTGTCACTTGTATGTTTCCGATGCGTTTTTACAGATATAAAGTTAACTGTTTCGATTATTTTCAGGCTATTTCTGTTTACACAGTATTTTAGATCTTGTTCGTATATTTTAACCCTCTTTTGAGCACCGCTCGCCTTATTTTAGGCCAGTATTGACCACTTCGTTTTGAGCGTGACTATCTTACTGAGACACCGGAGGGGCGAAAAACCGGGCCCCTGAAGTGCTACGCACATAAAAGTTCTGTATTGGCCACTGTTTAAATATACATACTAACATTTCACATTGAATTCAGTGCCATTACATGTACAGCAGTGTGTTTCGGTGAAAAGCAGTGCTTGTCTTTGACCTTGACGTCGCAGATCACCAACACGGATGACGTCACAAAGCGTGGCATCGCATGATCATGCCACTGCATGATATTATATCTTGGTCAAAAGTAGGCCGTGGAAGGACGCACTGCAAAACCAGGGAAGGTGCAAAAAGCTTGCAATGCCTTCGATCCTGCAGGCGGTGCAAAAGCACGCTAGTTCTAAAAAGCTTTCGAAGGGGGTCGACACATTAATGATGATGATGTTAAATGGTGGTTAGTGGCAGAAGGCCGGTTGAGGGCCATAGAGCGCCAATACAATTTGGAAAGTTCTCGGTGATAGTGTAGCATTGCTGCATAATGGCCTAAATTCATGCGAATTAAAAGTGCATAATGACATTTATTTAATATATTCTTGGCAATTAATATGGCGTCTTCGAAGAAATTCATTATAAGGTGAAGAAATACGAGGACACTACTGTCTCTCGCAAGGCTCCTTGGAAGAAATTACCGGCAGGATACTGAAGTTAAGAGATTGTCTCGTATCAGCACCAAATTCGTCTTTGGTGATTCCTTGCAGGACCCTCGTGAATTCTTCACCAGTGCCAACTTGCGATAAGAATCAAAGATTTCTCCAACTCTGTTATGAATTTCTCGATTATGTCAGGCCGATGCTTCCACACTGTTGGCGCAAGTATTATTTTATCATGAAAGCGCTTCCATCACACACGTATTCTCCCGACGGAACGCCGCCACCGCGTTCCTGACAACCTTCCAGAGTGGGCACTTTAACTTCAGCGTTTGTGTTGCCAGGCCAACCACAAGCTTTCGAAATTGCACGCACGTTAACTGCCCAGATCACTTGAATCCCGCTTTGATAGAGACCGCTCTCTAAGAAATGCCACCCGATATCCGTGCCATTTTCATAAGAGCGCGAAAAAGGACAGGCCAGTGGAAAAGAAGCTTATAGGACGAGCGCTCCTGCTGTCAGCTTTTTTCTTCCCAGTCCTATTGTTTTTTGCGCTCTTATTAGAGACTTACATCAACGAGCCCATATCTCAACGCTTATACAGCGTTGAGGTATGGCAACCTAGTTAGCAATTGATGACATGACATCCCCTCGTATTTTAATATATTACCACCTACGTAACCGTTTAACACCCTTTGTCGCTAGAAAAAGAAGTGTTAATATTAGTGTGGATGCAGGAGAACAAACATCTCGCTGCGTCTGGATACATGCGCGCAGCAAGATGACTTTTGAGAACAAATCCAATCAGCAATTGACCCGTGAGTGGAAAGAATAACCTCTTGAATTACACCCGCCAGTAAAACATTACGGACTGGGGGCTCCAATGCAAGCTCTAACGGCCGCTCTGTTAGTGCAGGGCACATTCTAACCTAGCGGTTAGCTGTGTACTTCGCTAGTACTAGACGCTGGAACATTTATTTAGAGAATGTGTTCCCAAAGGCTTACTATAGCTCTCTAAGAACTTTCACCTTCCGCAAACTTGTGTGTGTGTGTGGGGGGGGGGGGGGGGGAGGGTACATCGTATGCGGACGACGGGTGGGCGTGTCGAAATTGCTGCCTATGTCATCCAGTGGCGAGCCTTCTGCGGTCGCGAGCATTGTTCGGGTGAATATGCAGCCAGAAGAATGAGCCCGACAGCAAACGGGTCGCCACTAGACCTCGCCGACGGCAACTTCGGCACACCCTGCGGTACAACTTTTGCTCACGGGTGTACACCATAGATATATTCTTCCCACACGAGCTGCCAAACAATCTCTAAAATCTACACTGGATGAGTGATTTCCAGTCAGTAGCTGTGCTACCAAGACAACCTCAAGCTTCCGAAATGATGCACATCTTGCAGCTTAGGTGTCCTCAGTCCCGCTTTACAGAGGCCACTCACTGCGGCCTGCATGAAGATCATCATATACTTTCCGCCATCTGAGTAGGAAGGAATTATCGGCATCCTGACTTCGTGCTAACCGTTTCGAACTGCAAATTTCCGTTACAATTTCCGGGATATGGGAGCCCAGGAATACTAGTGGTAGTTTGTGATTTGCGCGCGAATATATCAATACCGCTCTCCAAAAACCGAACAATGTGCACGTCTGTTTCCAATCTGCGATTAAATTTACGGAAGAAAGGAACTTGTTGTTAGAGCGAAAATAAGCTACAACGAGATTATTCCCAGGGCATCAATTGCTTTATGTAAAGCAGTGAAAAATAAAGTCGGGAAGAAGGACCAAGTGAGAAATATTCTTAAGAGCAGAGGAAAAAGAATTGCCAAGAATGTGCTGAAGAGAATTCTGGCGAAAATAATTTCGAAAATATACTGTCACGCGTGGAGATAAAACAAAATTTTGAATAGATGTGCAGCGTCATAGGCAGGGCAAGCCGTAAGGCACCGAATACGAAGCGTTTACCTCCTTCCAAGAAGCATGTGTGTAATCTGGATTGTTAAGACATCAATGCATGATGTGCTTTCACGTGAAATGTTTTTCCTCAGCCAGTTACTAGGTCGAGGCTTCGTGGAAAATTCTGTATATAAACATCAATACGAATGTTCTAGCAAGAGCTTTTCGCACGAAAATATATGAAGACTGAGGTCGATATGTGAAACGTCAAGCTAGAATTATTCTGAAACCATACAGTGGTACGCCGACAATACAGGAAACAAACCCTGGAGCCTAGTAACATAAAAACAAAGCACAATGACGTCTCAGTGGTGAAAGATCATCAACACTTGGAAACCCTGATTTGAATAACTCCATGTGCATTGGCGTGACGTATGTCATATCATGGTTCGGAGGATAACGCCTTAAGGGTTCTTGAATAAAGACAACGTGCTACATGCAGATAGCCTTGGGGATGGAAAAACACTTTAGGCAAAGCTCTGCACAAAAAGATATTCACAGTAAAAATATGGGGAGCTTCATTTCTTACTCTTAAAATCGAATGTAGAATCGGCGAACTGTATACCGAATGAATTATCTGATCTCTAGGAACTAGAGAGTGCGCGACAGTGTCCACATCGTGATAGCGAACTGGCAAGCTTTGCTAAGTAGTATTATGAGGTAGCACTAAAACCTTTACTACAAGATGAGAAATAGTGATTAATTTAGGCATATGACCTCTTTGCGAAAATTGGCTGGTGTGATAGAATTCTAATATCATTGCAACATGCGTGCTATAAGATGCGCCCGCACGAACAGTCGAAAGACCTCACATGTATATTTACCCCAAATTTAAGCGCCCTATAACGCAAAACAGTCTTTCCTTCAGAGTTTCGTCCGCGTGAACGAGTTTTCATGAAACTGTTGAGGATACTAGCCCTTGTTGAAAATGGAAGGTGATGACGGTCGCGCACCGAGCACCTGCATCATTCGGAATAGTGTGGCATGAAGGGTGTAGGAAGAAGAGAGCGATGTCATCGCTCTCAATTTCTATTTAGTGCGAGAACCCGGAACCTTCTTACAGGGATCTAATACCGGGAGCGAGTGCTTTGAATATTGATCTTATCTAACATTCGTGATATTGCCTATGTTGGTGGACATAAAGGGGAATTCTGAATGTTATGGCTGTACGATGTTCTCAGCCATAAACATTCTGCTGACGCAACAAGGGACGCCACATTGCTAGCAAATAGAGGCTTTCGTTTGTACCAATGGTGTGTTTGCGCCCAAAGCTGAAGGCGTTATTACATGCCTACTGGCTTGAAGACATATGAATCACTGGATGTTCTCAGGAAGAAAGAAGTTGAGACGTGGAAGACGCGGGTATTCCCATGGACCTTGTGCATAGTTAGACTAGGCTAATATGCGAACTTGCATTAGTCAGAGCTGATGTGAGAACAAATGACCAGCTTGTATGTATGAAGTGGCGCTTCGCTTCATCACCAGGCGATTCCTTTGCGGAAATTGTGATGGACTAAAATTATGCAAGCATGGCTGCGTCTAAAAAGGTATTTGAACAGCAAAATATACAATGTGCTAGTACAGATGCAAAACCTGTGCCAAATATTTCTTTAAAATGCGGAAACAAAACAGAGGGTCAGCCTTCGCCGCAAGGCAAATGTAAAATAATAATCAGGTGGCCTTTGCTTCGCTGATTATATAAATTACACAATTGTACATACCTTGCAAAATCCATCTGCAAAGTTTGCGAATTATGACGCGTAAATTAAGTTTGATCAAAAATAGCTTGCTGGACGTTTTCAGCTTGAATTTGTTGGTAAAGGAACGAGAAAAAAAATAAGAGTACTTGTGTGGCCTCAAATTATAGCACATTGCGATAGTATTTTCGAAAATGTACTGAAAATCGTCTTTCTATGTAAAGACCGCGAGCATGATTATCCGTGTATCTGCTCAGAAATGTATTGTTTACGCCTTATGACATCAGCTTTTGACAATACACACCTGTTACTGCTTTGAAAACGTGTTTGGAATAGTTTAATGAAGAAGGCTGCGAAATATTCGCTCGCAAGGGTTTCCTGAATCATCACTGTGTACAGTCATTTTGCAAGTCTTTACATCTGAGGTTGATAAGAGTACGGACAAGCTAAAAATCGATTCACAAATGGTTTGTTTTTTCTTCTTCTAACAAAGCTAGCGAAGTGGCTGCAGCCTACGTCTTACTTCAAGGCTCATCATGCCGAGCACATCTGACATATTTCGACAGGCATCGACAAGTCTTGGCAACAACAATAAAAACACTTTTTCAAGCTTTGTGCGTGGATCAAACTGAACAAATACAGCACTTCGGCGTACGTCAATGCTGAACTTGCCTTCTCTGCGTTAACAATGTATTCCAGCGCCCGCATATGTGGAAAAAATATATAGCAAAATGTGCTAAGCAAGCCAACGCATTTTGCTCAGCATTGATGTCAAATTTTTGCATTACTCCAAAGCTTCATAAATAAATGTACGCATGGGAACTGCGGTGAACAAACACCGGTAATTGCGCAAAGAGCAATGACGAACGCCTCAAGTAGCCCGTAAGGTGTATGCCAATATTTTTTGTCATTACCATCCATACCTAAGGGATTCTTGATTATTTATCTTTATTCGAGAAAAGGAACAGTTTATCTTCTTTTATGCAACTATTGTTGCATTGTGAACAACGGAAGTGTTTTTTAGGTTGAGTTGTTGCTGTGGCGTCCGTGCTTGAGGTCGCCAGGTGAGTTCTTTTGAGACGTTCACAGCACGCCTATGGTAGTAGGAAATGCTTGGATGCCGTTCAACAATGCACAAACAGTTATCTGCAATAGGCATAAATATGCTTTTTTGAAGTAGTGTTTAGGGTGTATTTCTGTTATTCGAGACGACTATGCCATAAAGACATATATGCCATAAGTTCGAGTGGTATAGCGCAAAGTATTGTTCGGAGTTGGAGAACTTAGAGGATAGACATGTTCAGGCAAAGCCATCTGCAAGCAGAGGCCTCTTGAACGACGCTGCTGATGACGATGAAAGCATTCAATTTGGAGATGACAGTGAGCACATTCATAATGATGATGAAGAACGCGTCGAAGCATAGCCGCGAGCAACCAAGAGAGCCTTGAATGGTGAGGATAATGATGGTGTTGGAAAACTTGGGCATGTTAATAAACGCGTTGATCATCACGACACCGAAAGATAATTACGAACGCGTTGAAAAAGAGACGTAAGCAAAAATATGCACCATGAATCAATATGATAATATTAATAGGGATGATAAACTCGTCGAGCACATCATGAAAGCCTAGACTATGATAAGGAGCGATGATGATAATGATTAACGCGTTGAAACAGAGCCGTCGGCGAGAAATTTCCCATGTGAGATGAAGAATCGTGATGGATAAGACTACCTGGTGTACCCTGCATCTGTATATCTGGACACTCGATATCTTCAAGAAATAAAGCTAACTTTTCTTTCTCATTTTCGGACCATTTGAATTCTCATCTGTATTTTTATTGCATATATGCAAAAAAAAATTCCTTGTGCAGCTAGATAGACCCCGTAATTTAAAGGGTTAAAGCCATTCAATCATAATTTATTCATTGCTCCTCTCTTAACCCTTTCAGCCCTGGCGGTCTCAACTGACACTACCACACAACATTTCTCCTAGCGCCTCAGAGATGAAACTGAAACTCTTCATCCTTAGGGGAATACCTCTTCAATGATCCCCGCTGCGACTGACACCGAAATTTCGGCATGCTTCCGAAGCTGGGAGCCACAAAGAAGAAGCCTGTCCGCAGTCGTGGGTGACGCCTGGGCGGCTCAGCTGAGGCGGGCAAGCACCATTTTCGGGACGACATACCGAAGCTGTTTCTAGGAGTATCACACTGACAAATATGTCGTTGGTTCACATTTTGAGTACTCTAGTGAATAGCAGGAATAAATGAGCCATTTTTATCATTTCACAACCACTGAGCCCTGATGACCTAATTTGACTCCATGCTTATTATTCCATATGTAATTGCACCGCTGGCTCAATTTTTCGTTTGTGGTCTTCTGAGGTCCTAACTATTAGAAAAAAACGCCCACAAACTGTGAGACCAAAATAAGCAATCCCGGGCTGAAAGGGTTTTAATAACATTAACATGTTGGTGAGACAAAAGAGAATATCCATGTGCATGCCCTCTAATATAATTTGCGCAGAATATTTCCCTACCACCAAAATTATTACAAGCAACTTAGAAAAACGGTGGTAGATGGGTAATGTGCGCGTTTCGGTTCTCATTTGTCGCATCCGTAACTACTTGGCTGTAATCACGCTGCGACGTATTGTGGCGCGCGCTGCCTACACTGTCCAGAATGTATGCTTTCGCAGTATGCGCGATGTAGTGCACCTGACCTCCCTGAGACCATATTCTTTGAGGTGTCCAACTCTGCACTAATTACCGTGTGATTTCGCTTTTGCTTTTTTAGAAAGTGGACCCCTTCCTAAGACGCTTGCTTCAATTCTGTAGGACTTTGAGTGCTCGTGAACTCGAAACAAGCGTCTCCACGCGCTAAAGTTTGGACGCCTATTGGAGCTTCTCTGTAAAAGAAACATGGCGACAGGAAGAAAGAAAGAAAAAGAAATGCCCTGTGTCCACAACTACATTCCCACAGGCGGAGCATGATGACGGTATGCAGGCATCAATCGGAGCAATCATAAATGTTTCAAAACATTTCATGATGTTTAGCAGTAACCGATATCATGTTTTTATAATTGTCTTTTGCACAAGGGATACTTTCAGCAATAGAATAGCATGACGCCAACAATCACAATTTAATTTCTCGTGAGAGAACAATTTATTACCAGTGACAAGTATTTACAAAGCATTTCGACCACTTTTATGCCCGATATTGCAATGAACTAAATGCACGGGGGTATAGGTCGCCACAAAAATGTGGAGCTCACTTCGACTCCCGAAAAAAATAAATTTTGCACTAAGCGTCACTTCGGACTCAGACTCACCAAATCAGACGCACCGAAATTTATTTCAGCGGGACTCATTCGGACTCAAGCTTACCACAATATTACTCACCCGGACTTACTCAGACTCAAACTCATGGCTCGATTTGAGTCTAGTGAGTCTGAGTGAGCCGATTCATGCGTGAATTTGCCGAACTATGTACAAGTGTTCAAATGGCTAGCCCACTTGAAAATAAAAACGTTGTTGTTGAGTATAGATTTGTGTAGTTATAAGTCCTGCGCTAAATTAAGCCCCACTGCCGTGAAACCTGAGGAAGTGCGCAACATGTGTACCCAGCTATTCCCGTTAGTACAGTTCCAACAACTCCGTTTACCAAACCGTCGATGACGCCAATGTGTTTCCTCGACACGAGTTTAATCGTTTTGGGCAGATGCGGAAACTTGGTGTGTGACATGCTCGATACTTTTATATCCCATATAAAGCGTTGTTTCGGTGGAAAGCAGTGTTTCAGTGTAAGTATATAGGCTTTGTGGAGACCGTATTTCACTGCGATTATTATAGCGCGTACCTTACAAAATGTCACATGCAGAAATGTTGACAGATGGTTATGGCTTGCAGCCTCAGCAGCTATAATTATAATAATATATAATACAATAATAATAATAATAATAATAATAATAATAATAATAATAATAATAATAATAATAATAATAATAATAGTGATGATGATGATGATGATGATAATAATAATAATGTATAATAATCGTGGCTCGCTAAAATTGGGTCTGTAAGTGCCACAGTTATTTCAAAAATAATTCATTTTTTCAAAGAAGTAAAATATTTTAAGTGGTCCACCTGAACGAAAACATTTATATTATATCTCGCAGATGCACATAAGATTAGTCCGTGCTGAATCAGTTATTGTGATGCAGGGTGAATTTTAATTTACACAGTCTGCACACAATCATTCAGCAACATCAGCAACCGTTAACTTTACCCCAATTTCTTCCCGCCACTCCGGGACTACCTTGCTGATATAGTTTCGAGATGTAGTCAGTTTTCTCAGTCTCAATCTTTTTTTCTTGACATCATGCCGCGAAGTTTTATTGTATTCGTTCTTGATGTTGGAAAGTCTCGCAATATGAACATCCTCTTTTCGTGTACAAATCTATCTCGAATGTTTGCCCCGTTTTTCACTAAGTTGTCTTTTGATGATCACATTATATGAACCCACGCTTCGAATTTCATCTAAAGCGTCTCAGTGATGTTTAACAGTGAATTTCTTAGTAGACCATTCGCCTTCAACCGTCGCAACGATCAGTGGAGCTCAGTAGTGTGGTCTTTTCGTCTGGAGTGAGTGAGGCTCGGCAGATTGACCGCCATGCGGAAACATTTTTTTTTTCGTGAAAGAACGAGCATGCTTTCAATTTAAAATAAGATTGACCACAAGAAAATATTATCAGGAAAACATTTATGATATCCAGGTTCGTTTTGTGTTTTCGGCATTTCAGGACCAATATACCTATTTATTTACGATTGCTCTGGCTTTCTTTAATTTGTTGGTCCTTCTTTTGTCTATCTGTTGGTTGTGAGTAAGGGAGGACAAACATCTCGCTGCGCCTGGATACATCCACGCAGTGAGAGGTCTTTTAGAAAACAGGTCAAACGCACGTCTCTTTCCAATCAACAGTTGACCTGTGAGTGCTGGTAATACCCGCTTTAACTGCATCCGCCCACAAAACATTGCGGAATGGGGATCCACTTCTAATTCGAATTGCTGCTTTGTTCCTGCACGGCGCTTTCAACCTAGCGGGTAGCTTTGTTGGTTGCAAGAAGTACTACAGGCTGAAACATTAATTTCGAGGCTCTGTTCTCAAACAAAACGGGAAATAGCTTTCTAGGAAATTTCACGTTCCGCAAAGTTTTGTGCTTGCGGTAGGGGGGAGGGTTACATCCGTGAGCTAAAATATATGGGCCACGGGAGCACGCATAACAATTGCCGTCTATGTCATCTGGTGGCGAGCCATCTGATGTTGAGAACATTGCTCTGGTGAGTACTTGGACAGAGCAATGGACTCGACAGCAGACGGCTCGCCCGCTACATCACGCCGACGGTGATTTCGGTACACACTTCGGCACAACTGTTGCTCAGGGGTGTAGATCATGCATGTATTCTTCTGACACGAGCTGCCATAGCATCCCTGAAATCTGCACACGATGGGTGCTTTCGCGTCAGCAGCTGCGCTACCAAGACAGCCACGAGCTTTCGGAATGACGCAGCCTAGAACGCCTGAATCGCGCTTATACAGATGCCACTCACTGAGGTCTGCATGCCAAACGCCATATAATTTCCGCTATCTCGTTATGTAGGGATGATCGGCATCCTGACTTCGTGGACTACGTTTCAACCTGAAGCCCCTATTATAATTTGCCGGATGCGGCAGCTCAGCAACAATGGTGGTGGTTTGTGTTTCACGCGTTGGCATATTAGAGAAGCTCTTGAACAGCCGATCATGTAGACATCTATTTTCAATCGGCGGTTAAATTTACTGAAGCAAATGGTCGTGCTGTTAGAACCAAAATATGCTACGGCGAGATAACTCGCAGGCCATCACTCCCTTATATAAAGCCGTGAAAGTCAAGTCAGGAAAATGACCAAGTGAGAAACCTTCCTATTAGTGGAGAAAAAGTATTGTCAACAATGTTCCAAGGGCAATTCTGAAGAAAATGATTGCGACAAACTACTATCACGCGTGCGGATAAATAAAATATTTAAGACATGCGCAGGGTAACGCACCGAAGAGGAAGCGTTTGCCTCCTTCCCCGAAGCATGTATCCAAGCTAGATTGTTCTGACGTCGCTCGATTGTTATGACGTCACTGAAATATGCTTCCACATAAATGGCTTTTCCAAACCAATAGCGAAGTGGAGGCTTCGACGAAAATCCTGTATATAAAAATCGATATGAACGTTCCAGCACGTGTCAAGGCTGCTGTCGATATGTGAAACGTCTACATGTTGGAATTATTGTGAAACCTTACAATGGTAACCCGAGAAAACAGGAAGCAAACTAGGGTACCTATTGTAAACTAAAGACAAAGCACAATGACGTCTGGGTGGTGAAAGACCGCGGAGGTCCAGTAGTTGGAACATCCCGACTAGAACGCAAAGTCCCTTGGCTTGAAGTATACCATATCAAGGTTCAATGGTTAACGCTTTAGGTTAACGCTTTCTTGAAGGAAGACAAAGCGCTGTATGGAGAGAGCTGAGGGCAAAGCTCTGCACAAAGGGAAATTCGCAGTAAAAACACGTAGAAGGGCGATCTATTCCTTACCCTTGAAATTAAAAATGGAGTCATTAAACTGTAAACGGAATGAATGATCTTATCTGTAGGAACTACAGAGTACGCGACGCTTTGCAAACTGTGATGGCGAAGGGGCAACCTTTACTAAGTGGTGTTTGTAAGGTAACGCTATAACTTTTATTATAACATGAGAAATACTCATTACCTGAGGCATATGACGTCCTTGCGAAAATTGCTTCGTGGAAAGAAATCTTCAAACTTCATTTTAAAATACCTGCTATAAATACGACCGCACGAACAGTCGAAACATGTCATGACTATTTTTACCTTTAATTACAGAGCCCTATCATGGCAAATGGTCTTTCCTTTGGTGTTTCATCAGCATGAACAAGTTTCCAAGAAACGATCGAAGAAATACCAGCCCTTGTTTAAAATGGTGGACGATGACGGCCGCTCACCGCGAACCTACAGTCCTCATTAAGACTAATGCGGCATTAAAGGTGGAGGAAGAAGGCAGCGATGCCGTCGATCTCTGTCTATATTTGGTACCGAAATGCACCACCTTTACCAGGGACCTTATATTAGAACGGGTGTACTTGTATATTGACCTTATGTAGCATTCATGTTATTGGCTATTGGATATTGGTTTGTGGTACGATGTTCTGAGCGATAGTGTTTCTGCACAGGCAACAAGACATGACACAATGCTCACAAGTAGAGACCTTCAGCTTGTACCAGTGCTGTGTTTGGTGCCCCTAGCTGAAGGCAATCATACCAATCTGCTGGCGTGGGTAACAAAGGAATCGACAGATTTGGCTCGAAGAAAGAAGGTGAAACGTGGAAGACGCGGTCCCTCAGATAGAACTCGTTCATATCCAGACCCTGCTACTATGTGAGCTTGTATTAGTCAGAGCTGAGGTGACAACAAATGATCACCCGGTATGTATAAAATGGTGCTTTGTTTTATGACCAGGGGATCCATTTGCAGTTGTGATTGGCTGAAATAATACAAGCAAGACTACTTCTGAAAAGCTCTTGACTTGTAAATAATATAATGTGCTTGTTCAGATGCAGAACGTATGTCAAATATTTCTTTGAAATGCCGAAATAAAACGCATCGTTAGCACTTGCAGGAATTAAAAGGTAAACGAATAATCAGGTGGCATTTGCTTCCGTGACTAAGTAAACTACATTCTCGTGCATATATTGCAAATTCCACCAGCAGTGTTTACAAATCTTGAGGCGTATTTATAATTTTTTCTATACGTGTTTGCTAAACATTTTCGTTCGAGTTTGTTGGTAAACGGTGTGACGACAAGAATTAAGATAATTTGTGTGCGACAAAAATAGAGTACATAACGATAGTGCTTCCGGAAATGTACTGAAAAGTTGCCTTGCTAAGTAAAGAGCGCGGGCATGATTTTGCGTGTAAATTAGCAGAATTGTCTTGTTTCCGCCTCTTGACATCAGCTTTTTACAAGTGACAGCAGTCAATTCCTTGAAAACATCTTCGGAATATTTTAATGATGACGGCTGCGATTTATTCGCTCTCAAAGGTTCCCTGAACCAACGCGTGTAGAAGCATTTGGTGCGCCTTTAAATCGGAGGCTGATAAGGCGACGGGACAGCTAAAAATGCATTTTCCAAATAGCTTTTCTTTCTTCTTACAAAGTTAGTGAAGTTGCTGCAACTCACTTTAGTGTTCAAGCCGCTTCATGCCGAACACGTCAAACATCTTTCCACATACATCTATAAATATTCACAACAATAAGAAAACAAGACATGCGCATGGTTCAAACAATATATGACGCACTTTGGCATACGTCAAGCACTCAGGTTGCTGAACGTGGGTTCACTGCGTTGAACTCTATATATCTCAGCCTCCGCATATGCAAACAAAGCACACAGAAAACTGAATAAGCAAGTGAACACATTACCTAAATCATCCATGCGAAAGTTTCGCATTACTTCAAGTTTCATAAAGACATCTCCGTGTGACAACTGCCATGAACAAACACCGGTAATGGCGCACAGAACAATGGTGTCCTCAGGTCACCCGTAAGGGGTATGACATGACATGAACTTTTTGGAGTCCTGAGGTACTATTATTTGGACCCCCTCCCCCAGATCAAGTCGGTGGCTCCGCCCACGATGGGACCGGAAGTCGAAGTTCCGTCGTGACGTGGTGGGCCCTCTGGACAGTCTGGAGTTGACGGCTGGACTGCTGCTCTTCAGGGATTCCTCCCACTGCTCTTCGTGATGGGTGGAGATGCATGAAGAGATGAGCACAGCCAGAGCATGTCATCCAAAGAACATGAGTTCTCGCCATATTTGGGGCACGACTTTGAATGGTCGGGGTCTCTCCTATTAAGGGACGGAGGAGTGGGATACGAACGGGTTTGCAGAAGTCTGAGTGTGCTAGCCTGAGGCGTGCTGAATTTGGGGTGGGGGTGAACATTTTTTGCTGGCCAGGCGTTAGTGGGAAAAAATTTCGTGAAAAGTACGTAACGTATCTTTATGGATGTTGAACTCATTACGAGCCTGCCTATCCGGGACAATGTGGTACCTGAAATCGCGCGCCATCTGGTTAGCCCGATCGTTAACGTTACATCCGAGCGGGCTAACTGAGCAGTCTATATGGGTTTGGAACAACGTTCCAAGCCCGTACACGTTCCCGCCTTTGTAGCCCTCCCGGGTTCGTTTAAACGCTTTGGTCACAATACTCTTCGTCTGTTCATACACAATAGCGTTCGAGAGAGATCTAACTTCCGTGCGCGAGTCCGAGAAGACAATAGGGGGAGGTCTTGCGCAGTGAAAAGCCAGAGCAATTGCCACTTCCCGCGCCGCATGGGCAACCTTAGTGTAGGCGGAGCCGGCAATAACCAGCTTGCCTCCCGCGTCAACGACCTAAACAGCGAACTTATCCCCACCGTAATATCAGGCAGCATCGACAAAGGGGGCCTCCAGTTTTGCTGATTAATCTGTTTGAGGATGGCCTTGGTTCTCGCGAATCCTGTACCCTCGTTGGGAACAGGGTGAATGTTTCGTGGGACGGGGTCAACCATAATGCGATTTCTGATTTCCCGGATAAGCTAACTTTTTTCACCTGTTGATGGCTAGGCTGAATGCCCGCTTCTGCTAAAAGCTTGATCCCTGGCTTAGTTGATATAAGTCTCGTTATTTGAGCCGCTGTGTGAGCTTCATTAGCTCGTTGACAGTGTTATGGAGTCCTAGCTCCAGGAGCCTCTCAGTGGTCGTGGACTACGGAAAGCTGAGCACGCGCTTGACGCCAGTTCTGATTAGGGAGTCGAGTTTGACTTTTTCCGTCTTAGCCCAATTAAAGTACGGCGCGATGTAAATAACATGACTAAGAAATAATGCCTGGTAAGCCCTGAGCAGATCGCCCCTTTGAGTCCGCCTCTTGGATTTGAAACGCGGGCTACAAGTCTTAGGACATTAATGGCCTGTCCGTATGCCTGTTGACGGCCTGCGAGTCACAGCCCCTGGGGACAATGAGGACACCTAGCATACAGGGCAGAAAAGAGCAGAGGTATATTTCTATCCTTATTAGAAGAACAGTTTCTTTGTTGAGCTGGTGGTCCCCGCGTACTAGGTGGGTGTCCAGGCCCAGCTAGGGCAGATCATACCCAGCAAAACGTGCAAAAATAGGCTTTTAATTCCTTAACGTCTACAGCTCACCATCAGATAGGAATGGAGACTTCAATACATCACTAGACACCGCGGCTAGGGCTGCGAGAAAAACGCCTCTCGTTGTTGCGGGTGACTTTAATGCCCCCAATATGGATTGGGGGTACGGATATAAAAACGCCAAAGGGACAAACTTGGCCTTCAACGCCGCAGAGCTCGGCTTAGTACTTTTCACAAACCAGAGGCTCTCCATCTTGTTCGGTAACTCAATTAGTCGAGATACGACCCTCATCTCACCTTTCTTCGTGAGGTGTATGCCTACAGTTTTTTTGATGCCATCACCTTGAATGCCTGGGCGATTTTGGAATATTTCGCTTTTCTCGGGAAAAGGAATGATTTACCGTGTTTTTATGCATTCTTTGTTGCACTGTGAGCGACGAAAATTGTTTTTTTAGTTGCTTTGTCGCTGTCACGTCCAGGTTTGAGGGTGCCAGGTATACTGAGTTCTTGTGAGAAATTGGTAGCACGCCGTACGGTATTAGAACACGCTTGACTGCGGTTCATCATTGCACAAACATTTATCCGCGAACTGGCTAAATATGCCTTTTAGGAGTTTAGAATTATTTGTTTTATTCGAGATGTGGACTATGAGATACAGACATGCCGTATATACCAGTCGCACATCGCAAGCGATTGTTCTGAGTTGCAGAGTTCTGATGATAAGCACGTTCAAGCAGAGCCATCTACAAGTGGAGGCCTCTTGAACGATGTTGCTGATGGCGATGAAAGCGTTGAAATTGGAGATAACAATGAGCACATTGATATAAGGAATATGAGCTGCGATGATGATGGTAATGAACGCGTCGAAACAGAGCTGCGGGCAAGTAAGAGCGCCTTGAATCGTAACGGTTATGGCAATGTTCGAAACGTTGAACATGTGAATAAACGCGTTAATGATGACACCGAGAGCTACACCGCGGTAATGTCGATGTAAATGCTTTTCATGCGAAGCTTCTATTACGACGTGCAGCTCGTTGTGTTCCAAAAAAAAACTCCTCACGTAGAAAAAACCCTTCTCATCAGCAGTTTGCGCACACGCACTAAAGAAATAAAGAATACAACAAAATAAATTTCCTTTTCGGGACTCGGTTCGATTTCAAGTCCCCCCGGTCCGAAAGCGCAGGCGCTAAATGCTTGAAAACGTGGCCACGCTTGACTTCTATGAACAGAACTGAAGCATATGGACGCGTTTTACCGGCGATGCAAAAAGCATCTGGGAAGCGGTACACCCGTTGTGGGTGCTTCGTCGCAATATTTCATGTTGGCGGACTAAAAGCGATCCACTGGACAATGCATAAGGTCGATATCAGGAATTGCACGTCGTAGAAAAATTCCGATATCGAGAAGATTGAATTTCTAAACTGCGTTTCCATAATCACGTAAGGGGTCTTTCGTTGCCCTTTTCTACAGTCTGACAAAGGCTGGAAAGAACATGAAAGACGCAACGGCGATTCCGCACGAAATCAGCTTTCCGGGGACGGCCGCTACCTACGCAGAAAGAAAGAAAGAAGGAAAGAAAGAAGGAAAAAAAGAAGGAAAGGAAGAAGGAAAGAAAGAAGGAAAGAAAGAAAGAAAGAAAGAAGGAAAGGAAGAAGGAAAGAAAGAAGGAAGGAAAGAAAGAAGGAAAGAAGAAAGAAAGAAGGAAAATAAAGAATGAAAGAAAGAAGGAAAATAAAGAAGGAAAGAAAAAAGGAAAGAAAGAAAGAAAGAAAGAAAGAAAGAAAGAAAGAAAGAAAGAAAGAAAGAAAGAAAGAAGAAAGGAGAAAGAAAGAAAGAAAGAAAGAAAGAAAGAAAGAAAGAAAGAAAAGCAGTACATCAGGCACGCCCACGCCATGATTCGCTTGGCCCGATTTCCCCGATAGGGGAATGACTCCTGATATTTTTAGAGCCCATTGTTCTGTGTGCAATATTCGATGTGTCTGGATAGTGCATTTAACTTTTAGGAGCTTGTGTACACCTGCGATGTGCTGTTCGAAAACAAAGAAAGACGCACAAAAAAGACACCAAGTACACATGCGCGTCTTTCATTGTGTACGCCTCTTTCTTTTACACGTCTTTTGTTCTGTTCGAACAAGGCGTCGCACGTGTCAACTATGTACAACCAACTAGCCTATACTATGACTCTTCTTAAGGGCATCTGACTTCAATAACAATAATAAGCTGCTCTTCTCTACGAAGAAAATTATTGTGGTAACCACAAGTTATTGCAGACGGATGTTTTGAATAAAATGGTCATGTTGTTACTTAGCAGATGTCTCGCTTACATCGCTACATCTGTATCTACGCAGTCTATTTTTGCCTGCTGTGCGGTTAACAGGAGCACAAAAACCCGGCAGATTGCATGTACCCCGTGGATCGATGTTATGCGAAGCATACCGCGGGAATGTGACCGTGGCGCAGTTTATTACATTGACCGAAATCTTACGAAATGACGCTAAAGAAATGCACAAATAATATATGCGCACACATATGTTCCCGAGTCGCACACGTGCTAATAACAAGTTTACAGTTTTGTAACAATGCCAACAGCAACATCGTGTTACGAACACCAGACGCGGTAAGCTGGTATGTAGTGCATATACTGGTCAATTATGTTGGAGAACGCCCGCACGTTTCACAGACCCACGTGCCTGTTTGAAAGGCGTTCTTGAGAGTTCTCAGATAGATGGTGGCGAACGCGATGTCTCTGTTATTGTGATTGATGTGCGCAGCGAAGACCTCGCAGATTCCTCTGCTTGTCTCTGCTCGTTCGGTGTCTGGCAAAAGGCAAAGTGGGATGTCGCCTACGTGGAAAATTCCGCATCGCCGTGTTCTTATATGTGCTGACGCCGCCGCACCTGCGATGGAGCTGCTTGCTGTGGATGACACATTGAAACCCCGTGACTACAGTGAGCTCATCGCTTCAGGTTTAAGAAATTGCTAACATGCCAGTTACTATCAGCAGAGCATCTTTTTCGAGGTCGTGAACGTACGTGTGCTTAGACTGTACGTTGAGAGCTGCGAGCGTGAGGTGCTTATGGTTCTGCGCCAAACGAAGGTGGTATCCCGGTTCAAGACAATGAGTAGAGGCCTGTTTGCGAGCCACGTCATGAGTACGACAGACTGTATATTGATGGAGCCGCTGACATGTCGGAACCTGAAGTCACCTTTTGTTGGTGAGCTATAGGCCGTCAAGGTGGGAAGCTCGGCAAAGTGCTAAGCAGACCAACTTCAGTGTTTCTTGAGCTAAATTCTACTGAGATGTTCAGTGCTGGGCGGTTATGGTATCCGCAGGCTACCTAGGCGTATGGGGCTCTTTGTCAGTCATATATAGGTATGGTGTTTGCTTACACAAGGGGAAACTGTGGCCTATATCGAGGTTTCGGTGGTTCACAGTCCCACGAACACCCGTTTCGATTTTATTGAGGGGTGTTCGGTAGTTATGTGCTTGGTCCTGGCCAGGACGACAATGCCTACCGTGCACATTGAAAATTCAAGCCACAGTCGCATGAGGTTGCCGTCCTCGTCACGCTCCATGTACCACAACTTGCCTATGTTTCCATTAATGAGGCCGTCGCTTACGTCGATGTCGGCCGTGATCATGTACGGCTTCCCAATGCTCAGGTAAAATGGCGCCAGCTGGTCACCGATGTCGCGTGCACTCATCTTGGCCACCTTGGCCAGGGCATCCCGCTGTAGCTGCTCGTTCTTATCGCCAGTTATGTTACTGCATGCGGGATGACGTAACACGTTGTCCGCAGCGTCGAGGCAACTTGCGTTATAGCGATCGACGTCCGCATTACTGTAGTATAGCTGTACGCCATCAGGGCACTTAGCGGCAGCCTCTTCACGTGTCACAAAGCGGCTCTCAATCAATCTCATGTCATCATGAGTCAGCATGAGGCCATCGCCCAGCCTTGTAAGAAATGAAGAGAAGGCTGCGTCATTCTGGCGCAACCAAGTGGACGAGTGAAGAGTCTGTCTTCAGCTCCATCTCTTGCCTTGCGTTTCAATGAGTGCGTGCGCGGTTACTGTGCTGATTGAGACTGTGAATCATTTGTTGCACATACCCGCATAAAATGAGCTGTGGCATGCGGGTATGTGCTACACGTGACTAAGGGAAATCGTTTCATTTACTGTTTCATGACGTACGCGACAGAAGTTTTGCGTTATTTATATCCTGACCAGTGAATCGTGTTCGTCATACACTGATCCCCTGCTATGCGAATTTTGGTATGTTACAAGATATAGAGCGCCCTGACATAGATAGATAGATAGATAGATAGATAGATAGATAGATAGATAGATAGATAGATAGATAGATAGATAGATAGATAGATAGATAGATAGATAGATAGATAGATAGATAGATAGATAGATAGATGCCTGAGGTACACAAAAATGCTTCCCATTTAATATGAGATAGAAGTGGCTCGCCACATCTACAACAGCTGGGTTGCTCACCACTGGACAAATGGAGTGCGTGTGTGCAGTATGTGTGTATGCAAAGTGGGGCGTCTGTACGATACGTTTTTGATACCTGTGGCGAAGGCTAAATGTTGGGGGACTGCGTACTTATATTTAGGTCCACGGTGATGAGCGCGCAGAAGATTCGTAGTGCCTCTGTGTGAGACGCCAGAAGAGAAAAACGACGACGACGACGACGACGACTGTGTGTGCGAAAGGTCGCGAGCGTGACAAACGTCCAAGAAGAGAGGAGGAAAAAGAAGAGTCGCGTGTCTAGGAGAAGAAAAATTGCAGTGGCCTAGCTCGGCTATGCCAGGATATACGTAGCGTTAGCAAAGGTTCAGCTGATTATTCTGAGCTTTCCAGATTGTCTAGGATTAGCTTGATTGTCATGCTTACTGCTGCTCCAATAACACATTCGGCCACATCGTTCAGAACCGGTAGACCTGGCGGCATGGCCGAGTAACGATACCCATTGGTAACGCTAAAGAGCGGAATGTTCTGCTTAACGAGAAAGTTCTTGCACGTTGTACAAACCCGCGCCATGGTTTCACCCCACTCAGGCGCCGCCACTAAACTCAACGTTACACGCATGGCACTACTTAGCGGCGTCAAGTCCTTCGTGTGCCATAGTCTTTCACACACGTCGCACACGTATCCAACGGATTGTTTACGAAGTCCGTCTCGAAAGTCCGAGTCGCACTGGCGCTTTCGCTAAGTTTCACAGTATAGGCAGTCGATCGGCGAGCCTTGACGTCATCGACGGCGTCTTGTTGTTGCTGCTGCAGAGATGGTCGGGCACGTCGCTCAGCATCCGGGCGACGCCGCTTTGCTAGACGTTCCTCCCTTTCCTCCAGTGTCTCCGCAGCACGTTTAGCCTTCCTCTGTTCATTCTACGTATGCTGAACCGCTAATTGCCAGGCAACTAGTTCGGGATCCGATGATATAAGCTTCTCGGCTCTTCTGTGCCGTTGAGCAGCATTTGCGCTCTCCTTCTCCATGGCGTTACCCGCCTGCAAACGCCAGTCCGAGGCGCTATCAAGCGGCGCCAGCGCATTGTCAGACGGCGACTGCACAGCGAAGGCGAATAGCTGCGCGCGCCATGGCTACGACATCACCCCTCTCGAATGCGCAGAGCAGCAGCGGCAAGTCGCGCGAGCCGGCGCCAATCTGTCTGCCCGGATACGACGCCACTCCTCACGCTCTCCGCCACCAGCCGTGGCGAGCCGCGCGTGGCGATGACGGAGAGCGCGTGAGATGCCGGCTCCGCACTCATCCTCGCGCATGCGCAGCACGGCTCATGATGACCCACGAGAAACCTGCTCCGGCTAGGCAAGTGTAGCTAACGCTAGAAAAAGAGAGGGTGACTGTGGTGGACGTTCGGTGCACTCGGGCCGACGCTTCGTTTCTTCCAGGCCCCAGGTTCATTGTCAGCATTTCCAATCCTTTTCTGATACCTCTAAATCCATCATGGATCGCTCCTCACCTGGCATCGCCCCAAAGCTTTCGATCACCAACGGCTGGTCGGTGATCGGAGGAAGGAGCGCCCTCAAACAAGACCACTGTAAGGTAGCAAGTCAAGAATACGCTCCCACCTTTTGCGGGTGGGAATGCAGTCATGTGTTATTTTTCTATTTCGCAGCGTTTCTGTATAGCCGGGAAAAAGTGAGCACGTAATTAGTACGGTTCTAAAATAGCGCAGTTAGACGATATTTGAGCATGCCTACATATGCCTCACTGACATTTTATTGATTAGGCGAGTGCATGTAGAGTTACACACACGATTAGGCCTAATTAACTAAGCGTCATTAAAGAAAAAAACTATAGCGGCTACTACATTATACTCGCAACGATATGCACTAGAGGCGCTTGGCGTAACGGCGTTCTATTTTTTTTTTAAATCAGGGTGGGTATTATTTAGGACACCCTGTATACTCGCACCTATAGACGTCGCCGTGTTGAATGCGCATGATTGGGAGCTCGCCAAGCAGAGGCCAAGCGCCAGCGCACAGTGATTGACTCCGAGCTGCGAACTCGCGAAGCTGAGTAAGTTCTCCAGCGGAGAGCCGAATACTACAAAATGCGAACTCGTGAATCCAATAGAACATGGCAATGATGAGTTGCCGCTACTAGTGAGTGCAGCCGCTTCTACGGACGGCAGAAAGTGTCACTAAAAGGAATGAAACAAGGGTGATCATCACACATGCATGTCTTCACTGTAGGACCACCTCCACGGTGGGGATAGGGCGTAGATTTCGGGGTGATGGCGGTAGCGGGGAAAATGCGCCGGGAATGTCCTCATAATTGATATCGCAATAAAATTCAACACGGCTTCACTCTGTGCCACAAGATACAGGGCAACGCAGCACGAGAGCTCTGAATAGATTCCCCCCATGACGCTTGTTTCTTCCAAAATATGGTTGCTCTATTGACTTTCCGCACGTACCTCACCGCCATTACCGACAGTCCTCATTCGAACCGGCTGAAGCTTGTGATAGTGCCACATTTGAAGTTACCAAGGCGGTTCGTACTTGCAACGTTTGGTAGCGTGTACCGTCATATCGGCCGCGGGAACTTGCAACACGACATGTTTTTCGCGCATCGCTCAAATATACCACGCATATCGCCGGTCAGTCAGCACGCTCGCTGGCTCTAATTGTATTCATTCGTGTGGATGGAGATGAAGGCGATGTCCAAGCGGAATGTGAGCATGTTTGTACTAAAGCTCTCGCAAAAGCAATCGTCACGAGTATGTGGTTGCTGCTTGGAGCTCACAACGTGGTGATAATGGTGTCATTTCGTTATATGTGCCGGGCAGTTCGCCTAAATAAGTTGTGTAAGTGCGGACAGAGCGCCGGAACAGTGCGTCACGCTTTCTCACAAATCGATCTTTTAATCCGATTGAAATGTCGTGAGGATGTTGGCACTATTACATATTCTATTTGTAGTGGCTCAATAGTATATGATAAAGATTTGGGGACATCATCATCAGCCTGTAAAGAGTAATGTTCAGCCCAAGAAGTGTACCCGGCCGTGTCGTCAAAGTAGTGCTGCGCAGCGAAGCAATATGTGTCACAAGAAAAATCGGCCTTTGGAGAATCTATTTCAAAGCGAAAGTAATAAACAGGATTTGTGTTAAGAAAAATTACTATGAGGGGACGCAAATTCTGTAGAAGCAGTCTTATACGAGGATGACGGTTCTTGGGAAATAGACACGGCCCCCAGAGGGTGAATTTCATTTTCCTGCAGCTCTACGTGCGGATTGTCGAGCTTCCACGACTACACGTCCCCAAAACAAGTACAGTCACAGCAAGTCCTACAGATTGAAGAAGCGGAAAAGTACAAAAAGTGCTACGAGATCAAGAAACTCGACGACCAGACAAATGTCAATTGTAAGGCACGTTTTGCCTAGTGGCACACCGACCTTAGAAAAACTATTTTCACATCTCAGAGCTGTCAGTAACGGTTCCACCTATTTTGATAGTGTCAGACTATGAAATGTATGTACTTTTTTGAAGGTCACAAGCTTAGAATATTTTTATAGTGTGCGGTGAAGCAATACGTTAGGATGTTTTGGTGCCGCGTTAAGTCCATCTTTTGGTTTCTGAATTTTTTATGTGCTTCTATTAAGCCTAATTTGCTAAGTACATGCGTATCAATTGAAAATGTTATCCTTTTCTGTAATTATATTTATTATATTACTTTGTCTGGAAAATTTGTAGAGAGAACAAACATAACCGTGCAACCTGAAGGAACAACGCAGTTTTCATTGGGCAGAAAAAAAATGTAACGAATGCGCTTTTTTTAGTCTAGATCATTCGAACTTTCCTCTAACATGGAAAACTGTTGAACAAACAATTTGTATATTTCAGATTATTTTTTTTCTTCTATGTTGGAAGCACAACAATAAAACGTTCTATGTGATGTTCAATAAATCTTGTTTTTCATAAATATTGTTGCATATTACATCCTAACTATAAGTTTTAAAATAATACCAGTAAAAAGTGGAATCACTTGGAATTTTATTGCTATATAATATTATACTGTATGTATCCCATTATTCATAATGAAAAAATTACTCAAGCGTACAATATTTGGCTAATTTGTTCACGGTCGCGAAAGAGTAAAACTAAAATTGCTGAAGAGGAAGTTATGTCTCCAAAGTGAAGGCAATAATCCGCCCACTCACGTACGGCGGGATAATATGCTAGCTTGCATAGAAGAAAAGCAGCGTTTTCTTCGCATGGCCTACCATTTTAATATGGATTATTTTTTGGGTCAGATAGCGCTGAACGTGTCCCTTTATTTTTCATGGTTTTAGAGCAGCGCCAATCAATCTTTATTGGAAATCAAGTCAATACTCATCTCGATAGGTTGCTATTGTCGGGAACAACAATATCCTATTTTATAGTTAGCATGATGTTGAGAATAAAACAACAAAGCCACTTTACCATAAGTGGGAACCACTCGTAAAGAGCATGTTTGCAAGTCAAACCAGGGGCAAACCGTCGTTTCACCTTGCCGGTAGTACAGTGTCTAGTTCACTGCACTGGTAGTGCGTACGAAAGCTTCCACTCGAGATTTTTTTAAATCCTCTAAAGCCGCGCCGCGCCAAGACGCTGCAACGCTTCGCCGTTGTACATCTCTGCAGCGCTCCTAGATGGCGCGGCCACCTTTGCAAATCACTGGAACGGGAAAAGTACCGCGTTCGTTTTCTCTTCGCGGACGCATCCGCGTGCGGGGCGCCCTTCTGCGTTTTGCTTTCCGTGGTCACGTGGTCATTTGACGCCATACATTGTCCGCCTCACACCCTTCACCTGTTTCTCGCTGCCGCTGAGTCACAGATCAACGTTTCTAGACCTTTGGCAGCCATCGTCTGGTTCTAAGGACAGCGAGTGGCTTTGTTGCTTAATAAACAGCGCACAAGCTACACGCTCGCATTTGACGCTTTTATTTCATTGACAACTTCAATTCTGAAATATACACAATTATTGCTGCTTGTGATTACTTGTGTTACCTTCTTTTATTTCTTGCAAAACATATATTTAAGCGTTGCTTCAACATTACTTTCTAACTGCAGGCGGGATGGGTCGGCAGTAGGATCGAAGGGGGCAAGGTATGCGCTTCTTGTCGCTCGTGGTTTCATTCAGGGAGCATGTTACGGAGAGTGGTCCAATGCCCAACGTTGTGCGAATTTCCTTGGGAATTGATTTTAGGGAATCGTGTTTATCGGGGACGCGAATTTTGAATTTTGAAACTATATGTTTTCCAGTGCAAGTGCTCGCTTGTCGGAGATTGTGTGCCTGCAGATTCTAGTTTTTGCATGACATTATCTCAATGTAACTCCACCAGACACTCGGTATTGGTGTTTTTGGCCAGGGGGAGCTCGGCTTCCGTAGTTTATCTGATTATAGAATTTATTGTCTGGATTTAGGTCTGATATAGGTTGCGGAACGCTATAGATTATATACTCTAGAGGGTCATGGTGCAAGCATGTGCTACTGGCAGAGTATTTGCTTTCAGCACGCCGTGGTGTACACGTGCGACTGCGTATTGGCTGCTTTCTCGCTCCGAGTGTGCTGTTTAAGTGTTTCATTGTTTGGATATCTTTCTCATCTTCATATAGCTATAGTCACAAGATGCGAATGGTGGGGACCTGTCCGATCACCCTACCCTGTACAAAATTCTGATGGCAGTTTGTCTTACCTTTTGGAGATATCAAGAAAAGTTCTGGTTTTTCTGGTGAAAAGATGTAGTTTGCCTTGGTTAGCTCGTCCCCTATTACCATTGCAGTGGTTTGATAGGTTTCTTCAATTTGGGCGTCGTATCCAAATGTAGTACGCATAGCAATATCATCTGCGTACAAGGTATAGTAAAGATGGGTATTTGCTGCAGCTTCCGCGTAAATGGAACAAGTACTGGTTTGAAAAGGAAAGGGGACAGCACGAGTCCTGCAGCTTACCTGCATTCGCTAGTCTGTACCGGCGTATACGAAGGTTGTCTAGCCACAAGGCGCCCGTTGTGTTTTGCAGGAAAGCGCCTACATTATAACACGAAAGTGTTTTATGCCGGGGTCCACCAAGACTTTCATGACATATTTCCGTCACGGAAGTACGTCAGCAAAATGAATGCCATCAGATGGCAAAGAAAAAATCTAAGAAGAAGAAGAAGTTCCGTTGACGGTAATCGAACCCATTACCTTTCGGACCGCGACGATGGCTGGCGGGTGTTTAGCCCACTGAGTTACCGCCAAGCACATTACGGAGGCGACGTGAACGCCCCTTTTATCTTTCACACTTGCCTCTCGCAGTGATCTTGTATAGATGGATGCTATGAGCGGCAGCTTTATAACGGGGCGGTGACATCTGTGTCACCAGGCAAGAAAAAAACACAAAAAAAAAACGCGCCGTTGCAACGACCGTCCCATTCGGCGCGTTTCCAATACAAGTTTAATTTCGTGAACGATTTAACACACCATGAGGTGGCGGTTTTAGCGCAAGCCTCGCTCATAGCATCCATCCATATCGATAAATAGCTCTCCGACGCTCGCCTGGCGGTCGCACCGCGTTCCCTGCTCGCCCTGTGATAAGTAACGGCCAAGCTAGACGGAAGACACGACTCGCGTAGCGTTTCTCTTCGCATTTCAAGACGCTTTGAAGGAGTGCATATCGAACATTATTGCTTATTATGTGCTTGTTGTATTAAGAACTTCAGCTACTGCAAGGGTTAAATCACGATGATAGGCGTTTGTCGTCGGTACGGAGACGTGCCACTAGGCGGCAACGTGATTGCGATGCGTACATATCAAGCGGTGCTATATCTACCAAACAACAGTAAACATTGTACAAGCTCTCATTTACCAATGCGCTATAAACAATTAACCACTTCTATGACGACACGTTTCACTTTCGTGTTATACCGATTCCTATGACGGAGGGATCAACCAACCATCTTTTTATACGTTTGTTGGCCAACTTTTTGGTCTATTATAGCATTTAAGATGATCTCGTGCTTGAATAAGAAAGCGTGGGTCACAATGGAACGGGAATCAGAGATGAGACGTTGCCCCTAGTGTATCATATTTCTTTTTTTTACCCCGCCAACTCGTTCTTCGCTCTCTCCGGGCATCGGCACGAAACGTAGCATACCAGAATATGTTCTGGAGCAGCTCACACGAGCAGTCATCTACAGATAACTACAGAACTTCGGCCATGTCGTCATGTCGACTAATTTCACTGAATTCAAATTGACCGTAAAAACCCAACATTTATATTAACGATAAAACCGCCGTTTCTCTTCTTTCTTGCCCGACCCTCATGTAATATCTTCCAGTACCTTTAGGTAGGAATAAAAGGGTGAATGAACATTTTCAAGCGTACACCGAAGACTCAGTGTTGCCAGATGGCCATTGACTTAGTGCGGCGGTAATGTCAACGTTTCAGCGTTATTAACAGTAACCACTGACGCATTAGGGGTCATCGACGGCAGCCGAGCTCTGTGCCCTAAGCATTCGACTGAGCCTTCTGGAGGTGTCCCCGCCTCCACCTAACGGTGCACTGCTTTGCAAATCACGCGCCGCGTTTAGTCGCATCCACGACAAGGAATACGGCTCCCCGCTTGCTCACGGCATACGCAGTAAGTTCGCCGCCCTAGCCAGGAGAGGTGTCGCAGTACGATTGCAGTACGTCCCGAGCGAATGTGTTGCGCTTGCTAACGTAATAGGCAACGAGCTAGTGTCAAAAGTACGCATCTACTGTCACACTTTTACTTACGCATGAACACCGAATACACGCGTCTTACTGTACGACCGCACATACAACAGCTGCATCCTTACCCACGTGCTGCGCGTGAGGAGAGGCTGCCCACTATCACCGTGGGTTTTATATCACACTAACGACGGGCGTGACTGCTGCGGTTGTGTATCTAGAACGTGCGGACGCAGGATCGCAGCCAAAGCCTCGGAGTCGACTTTGCGGACAGGTGTCAACACTGTGGTGAAGTGTGTGCACAAGAACAGTTGCTCCTGACGCGCCTAGAGTAACGAGACGCTCTCATGGTTTCGCGGCCGCGGGCACGCACGGGAGGGTGCTCATAGAACCCTATGCGGACTGCTCTAGTAGTCGGGCCTCACGTATCGGCTCTCTACGTGACGTGATTGTTGGTGAGCGCGCCAGAGAGACAAACTCTTTCGAGGAACTCAGAGAGAGAGAGAAAAATTTTAATCAAGAGCTGGAGACCTTTGTCTGGCTATTAGCCTGACATGCTGCGGTTTTACGGCTGCAGGAGCATAACGAGTAGGTACGCAGGGGGAGAGAAGGTTTTCTTGCAATTCTCTGTTCACAATGCGGGTGTGCTCCAGCATTTGATAACATACAGATTTTTGCTAGGCATCGTCAGCATAGCACGCACATCATCATTGAAGCTGCAGCTATCGCTAAAGGCAATTGCATCAGCAGACCTTCAATCGCTCTTACTGACAAAGAAATAGATTACCTTAGATCATCCGGTCACATAGCCTGGAGAAACTCCGGTTGCTTTTCCTGGTGTCTTTTTGCGGTTTCTTGTGGTTTTTCCTGTATTGATTCTTTGTGTCTCTGGGTTCCCTCTTCATCTCTGCCGTCATGCGCAATTGAATGAGTGGTGATCTCGTACTCGTTTTCTATGTTCGCGTTCATAAATTTCAGTCGGCAGTGCTAGTCCTCGTCGGTTACTCGTCCTTGTGTGTCGCCATGCTCCTCCATGTGCTAGGTGACGAATATGATACATACACTGATACACATAACACACATACAGCCACACACAGGTAGACTACACTGCTTACACAGTTTCGTTCAAGCTTGTGGCCCACAAGAAAGTCAACAGGTTTCGTGGCGCGTAGCGCACATGGGCTGTTTTGCCATGGGCCCAGAATATGGCGCAACTCTAAGTATGAGCGCCGTTGAAGATGAAAGGCCACCTTCAGAGACAGTCTCTCTGATACGTATCGCTTGCCTTCACAAAAAAACATGATTCAGATCTTCTGGGGCGTTATATTGGACGCACAATGGTGAGTCCTACAGTTATTCTTGCACCTAAAGTAGTTAATGTGTGCGGCGTTCAGCCTGATGCGGTGAGTGCATGTTTCCTCTTGTCTGTTTAGGTCTCGCGGCAATCGAAGTCACACGATGGATCGATCTTGTAAAGAGGCCCATACTGGTGAATAGCATCTGTCCAGAGGGATCACTGGAGGCGCCAAGCGTGTGCCGATACGAGTGTCGACGCATCTTTTCTCGAGAAAGGTATATCGATGATTTCTGTCGAGGGGTCATGTCCAGCTGGTAGCGTCATTAGCCTGGACGTTTTCTTGTATTCCGCAGTGGGCAGGTATCCACTGCAGATAAATTCGGTGATGGAGGCCGTAGGCTTTTTTACATAGGCGTTTGTTGTCCATGATGAGTTGGTCCTGCGTGCGTGAAGACTTCGGGGATGCAGCACCGCTGTTGAGTCGGTGAAGATGACCCATGATCCAGATGCCTGTTCTACGATCACTTCACAAGTGACCAGTGGGGCACTAAGTCTTTCTGTTTATATATCTAATACCCTTGTTGTGTTGATATTTAAATTGTAACTTCTGTCTTCTCCGTATCATTTACTCCTCCCTCATGCACTTTTATCCGCTATTCAGGTGTCAGTGGTTCGAGCTAGGCAGTTACAGCGTAGTCATTATTACTGATTTTCCTCTTCCTTCCCTCATTTGTTTGTGTATATATCTGTATATTTCCTCAAGAAAGCAACCACTTACTACTTGAACAATGTGTGACAAAGGAGACAGCGTTTCGAGAAGTTCGCCCGTCGTCATGAAAGAAGCAGCTGCCTTTTTCTTCAGCGCTTACATGTACGCTCTCTCACTCTCCCCCGAACATAATAATGAATTAGGCAAAAAGAGCTAGTACGAATAGGAGGGGAATAGAAATGAAGGAAAATTAGCGGTTATTGAAATAGGTTGGCGTGTCCAATAGGAGAGAACGAAGGGGAGGTATAATAAAATAAAGAAAAGAAGCGTGGGGGAAAGGTATTCGGCTCGTACATGGGTTTTGTTCAGGCTATAGAGAAGCATTAAGACGCTGTAATGGGTCGTGCTCTCGAGCGCCTTCTAGTGAGTCGCCCTGTTCCCCTCCTCACGGAGAGCACGTCCGTCGTGCTCGTGCTCGTGAGAGTCTGCGAGTCTGCGCTCCGTCGTTGTGCATCATCGCCGTCAATAAACGCCTTAACAAGGTCAACAAAGTAGAAGGGAGGTATAGGGACTGCTCTCAGTCATGAATCAGCTCGTGGTCAGAAAAATCGTGCTTTTTTATTTCGCTTGACAGCCATGGCGGGTAGTCATTGAAGAAGAAGAATAAGACGCATTGATGAGTCAAACTTCACAATGAAGTGGATGTTCACCAACCAATGCATCTTTCTCATTATAAGCGCCCGTGGTATAATGCGTAGATTTTGCTTAATTTCCCCTTCGAGATTTGCGCGTGTGGCTTACCAAAGCAAGCGTAATTTGAATACGGAATGCAGTGCATTTGGTATTTAGTTACGGAATGCATCGACGGAAATGTATAAGTGACCAACACGTGCCCAATGTCAAATTTTGGAATGGTTCGTCGGCTACGAGAACAAAAAAGGCCAGGCCTGCGTTGAAACCGCAGCACAGTCACAGCGAAAGCTGGAAGAGCGGCGTTTCTAGAGCCCGTTGTAAGCTCTCTTGGGGCTACAATACAAGTACACTAGAAAGGTACCCACTACGCCATAAATCACAATTTTTGTGAAGTTGGGAAGCACCTACTAAGCCATTATTCGTCATTCTGCGGAGAAGCGAGGCATCAGCTACACGTATGTAAGGCATTATGTGTACTTTGTTGACACGACGACTGATGACGATGAAGAATTATGGCTCAGCCCTTTGTAAAGGGTTGGAATCTTTAAACGGCCCACCAGTTATGTAATTTGCATTGGGTGACGCCCAGTCGCTACTTCCCTCTCCCGTCATGCTGTATAACATACGTTGACGTGGGAGAGAGACGGGGGGGAGGGGCGAAGAACTTTACTGAGACCCCGAGGAAATGGATCATGCGCTTATGGGCTTCCTTGGCAACCAATGCAAGTGCACTTGCGAGTAACCCACTACGCTATAAATCATTGTAATTTTTTAGAAGTAGCGCAGCAGCCACTGTGCCATTTTTCGTCATTCTACGGAGAGCGTTGGTACCTGCTAAACGCATGTAAGGCATTATGCGCACTTTGTTGATGCTGTGCCTGATGACGATGAAGAATTATGGCAGAGCCCTTTGTAATGGGTTGGAAGCATTCAACAACCTACTTGTCGCGCAATTCGCATTGTGTGACGCCTGGTTACAGAATTCGTGTTGTGCGACGCTTGGTGCTTATTTTACTCTTCTACCACGCTATATTGCATATGCTAATGTGGTTCCTTCCCGACATGAAGCCTGCATAGGACCTTTTTGCAAAGCAGTTTCAAGCACCGGCATGGCTCAGAGGTTGAATACTGGGCTCCCACGCAGAGGGCCCAGGTTCGAACCTCGTTCCATCCTGGAATTTTTTTACTTCGTTTTTTTTATTGCGATAGCAATTATACGGACAGTCTCGGCTGGAAAATATCCGTCCCCGTCGCCGTCATTCACCGTATAAGTATGTATATATATATAGAAAGGGCACAAAGAAAAATAATTAAGAAATTCTTTCCGACGCGCGGAATCGAACGGGCGACCTCACGCTTTGCAGCCCGCCGCGTTAGACGTTAGGCCACGACAGCACCGTCTCTCAGCCTGCTAACGGCAACCTATTTATATGCACCATGTAATTCAGCATGCTTTCTTATTGGCCACATAGATGGCGCGACGTGCGCGCGTGTGGCGCGCTTTAAAGATCGTCGCCCCGCCCCTGCGAACGCCGTTCCTCTTCGCTCTACAGGGCGTCGTCACTTTCGTGCGCATATCTCAAGGAAAGGGGCGGCCGGTGGGGTGCTTCGCTTCGCTCGCTGCAGCGGCCGCGTTTGCGAAAGGAGCGCGCTGTTCAAACAGAAATAAGTAACAACTGTGACAATTAGTTCGCGCTCGTCTTGTGTGTACCTCTTCGTTCGTTTCGTGCGTCCTGCTTTATGTTTGAGCAGTGCGCTTCAAGTGTCGAGCTGTCACGCATTAGTTCGCGCTCGTCCTGTGTGCGTTCTTTTCGTGCGTCCTTTGGGCTCGAGCGACGCGCTGGCAATTTCGAGCTGCTTTCCGTTCTTCGCGTTACATTACAATTTATTGCTATCGCAATCATTGCTTCGCCGTTGCGGCGAAACTGTGACTTTTTCTTATTTCGAGCGATACTGGTTACGGACACCGGCGGCGGCGGCGGCGGACAACTACGGCGCCAAAAACGGCCGGTGAAATGATCTCATAACAGCTTTCGCTGTAAAAGCCAACTCCCAGGTGCGCATTGGATAACCAGTGAGGAAGGATGCCTTGGACTAAGGTTGCCACCTGGGAACTACACTCTCAGGCTTCGGGGCAAGCAGAAACACTATTCGAGGGAACATGTATAAAGGCCGACGCGCCTTAGCGCTTGGCAGATTATTGGACGCCCGACGCCTGTCTGCGCCAATAATTGTTGTACTTTGAGTAATGCCACGTGGGTTCCTTTTTTTCTACGTTTTATCTAAGCAGCCCGTTACATGTGTGACTACTGCCTTGCACAAGCGCGCCCGAATGACTGGAGACCTTGCAGATTATTCAGAACTTTCCGGTAACATTAACCGCACAACGTGAACATTGAAGATTAGTCTGGTATTTACGCCGCCTTCAGCGATAACGCTGGAAGATTTGATAGCACATGTAAAAATACCCAAGCGCCTTACCACTAGGCATATTATTCGACGCCCGACGATTGTCTAGCGCGGCTGTCGTTGCACTTTCACTGTCCTTCTTTTTTGCGAAAACAAGTTCGCCCAAAGAAAGAGTTTCATCTTACAAACGCCGAATACTGCCTCCATCGACGTCCCGACCACGAGACATCTAGTGGAGGTGCTGTTCGGTTATGTTCCAGATGCCCCCGTTAAGCCGTGAAGCCAAACGAACTCGCGAAGAAGCCATCGACGCAAACCACCACCAGCGAGCTAGCTGCAGGCAACAAGGTCTACCACCAGATAACGGGTGTCTGCCCAATAGGACCAAAGCAATGAATACGGCAACGATGACAGCCACAGCACCACCGCCCGCGCTTGTGATGCAGCAGCCAAAGGAGCCCGCGTGACACTATACACAGCCACAGTCTTGGTCAGCGCTTTTGCGGTTATGGAGATGGTATATCAGGTTGGTTTTTGCACGACAGTGCTGCTGCTCTGATAGGGGGACAAATAAACTGATGGTCAATAATATGCTATCGACCTTGGCGGCTTCAAAACGTTTCCGCTCTCGTATGATCCAAAAACTCCAATAATTTGAATGTCTTGCAGTGACCAGTAACAGAATCAAGCTTTGAATGGCACGTTTGCCAAAGCTGGAAATTAAAGCGACTGATATTTGTGCAAAGCATCTTTGATGTATTTTTATGAGATACACACCACAGCATGGCTGGTTTTTTGTCTTGCATATGGGCGGCACTTTAATAAGTGATCGAATCTCTCATTTGTCAAAGAGAGTATTAAAATACAGTTATTGTTTTTCTTCCATTCCGTAGAGTTAAAAGAAGAATACCTGCATAGTTATTACAAACCCAAAACTGATATTTGCACTTCGCAGGTTTGTGAGCAATTTTTATTAGCTAAACTAGCAAACTACATTTGTAGCTCTCTACATTACACTTTATGTGTCAGCATTTCGTTTCTATTGCTCCTGTTCCGTTCGAGACTTGAATTTCACAGTCTTTGCTGTACAGTGCACGTGTTTTCATGCCCAATGTCAGATATTTGTACAGAAAATCGCAACAGGCTGGAACGTGGCCTTGTTTTCCCTCGACCACCCACAGTTCGTAACCTGAAACATGAATTAACCATTAGTTCCAGATTCAAATTATTTTATGGTTATGGAATTTGAAATCATGTAAATCATATTCTAGCCATGTATACATTTGGAGTCGTAGGCTAACTAGATTTACTGTATTTATATTTTACAGTACTTGCAGCATACGTCTTCTGACGAGTCCAAAGCATTTCGCATAACGAATTAAACCGAAATTCTTATTTTCTGCGAACGAGCAGTGTACGAGATTGGCAACAGCCAATCTTCAGGCCATTCGCAAGAATTAAAAGAAGTGCATAGAGCTGAATCATGTGTGAAACATGCGGGGCAGAAGAGCTTTGCTTTCAGGTACATTTAGTCAGTGGAGGTCGATGCATAACCTTCTTCGAATGCTATTATGATAATGTGGAGCGGCGACGACACATCAAGCCATATCTGTTAAGTGACCCATTTCGCGGCTAAGTCTGGTCAATATTCACGAGATGGCGCCTGCGAGCTCAGCATTGTTGGGTCAAGCGAAATGGTTTCACTGCGAAGCTATAGTGCTGCTGCAATGTGAAAAAAAAACTAATTTCTGGTTTTTACGGGCTTAAACCGGGATATGATTATGAGACATGTCATATTAGAGACCTCGATATATTTCGACTACCTGAGATTCATTCACCTCCTCATGTTGATAAAGAGCTCATAAGACAAGCAATGAGTAGAAAAGAAGACAGGACAGGACAGCGCCACTCCTGTTTTTTTCTCCACCCGTCCACTGTCTTATGCGATGTCTATCATCGTGAATCCGTATCAACTTGCTCAACTTTCCACTCTAACACGGCCCTCGAGCACTTCGCCTCCCTCCAAATGTGACAGCCGCAGCCGGAATCAATCCCCCGCCTTGCGTGTCAGCAGCCTAGCACTGTAACAAGTGCATGACGGCGGCGGCTGTGAAGGTCCCGCCATCACGCGTTCATGGCTCGCAGCCACTTTTGTCCCAGTTGCGGCGGTGAATGCGCCCCACTACGCATCGACTTCGTTCGCCACTATATTCTTCAATGCAGCATAAGGTTTCTCTTCGTGGAACATTTTTTCCTAAATCTTAGTTTCCGGAGGCCGTGAAAGACAGACTCGGAGCTTGTGGAAAATTCGTGAGTAGGGAATGTTCTGGAGCCGATGTTTCGACAAGGGGACTTGAATTCTTTCTAGAAGGAACACTCTTAAAGGAATTTTTAACCGTGCTTATCCTCGTGAAATTATAATTGTCATTTGGTGCTTCCTTGATAACCATAATTCATTGAAGCATCTGCGCCCCACCCCTTCCAGGTCCCCCGCGTTATTTCTTTGACACGGACTACTCCTTTTTCCTTTTTATTCACCCAATTCGACACGCCGGCCTTTCCTTCGCACCCATCCTCAGCCCCACTTTCGCAAGGTCGCTTTCTTCCTCCTTTGTTTGGGTTAAGAGGGAACGAAGCATATACACACTCGCGCTGAGGAAACTAGCTGCAGCCCTGGAGAAAAGTCCGCTTGTCGAAACGAAGATGCCAGGATACCCCCGTTTACGAATTTTTCATCACAAGCTTTTTTTTTGGTTTTAGACTGGAAAGTTGCGCCTTAGTGCGCACAAAATTAGAATGGGGCGCCCAGAACACGTGGTGCTCGCAGCTGAAAGCGACAAAAATATATGCCTTACAAGTCCACCAGACTGACAGGCAAACGCTTAAAATAACGACACCTGGCACACAAGAAGATAGGTTGTCTAATTGCGGCTATATTTCCCGAAAGATCATGTCGTAGTTTGCCGTAGGAATCCTCCGCGCCGCTTATGTGATCTAGAAGTACACGTTGCTGGGCTAGTCGGTTCATGTCTAAGTACAAGCCACAAAGTATGGCAGTTTCTTGCGCGAGGAATAACGAAGGAAGGGGTCCAGGGGAGCTCAGCTCCCCTGGATCCCTTCCCTCGTTATTTCCTCGCGCAAGAAACAGCCATACTTTGTGGCTTGTGCTTAGGCTTATGTGATCACAGGGCGTCACGCCCCCCTGTGATGACACCTGATCACGACCATTAGTCCTTGGGAGAGGCAGGAAGAGCGCGCCGGAATTTGCCTTTAAAATATTGATAGGTGCTACACGCGACTTTCCGCGATCTAGAATGCTAGTTATTGAGGATGTCTTTGCCCGACGCGCATGGGTGGTCAACGTCTACTGCCTAGTTCACATCAACTACTCGACGACTGACCAAAGGAAGTTTTAGGCTGGTGTCGGTGGCCATGCGTGCAACCATATGGACGCTGTTCAAATGCTTTAGCTTGGATGGAATCGTTCAGTTTCGGAGGTTTGTCGTAACACTGAGGTGGCTATCACACTTTCTGGAAAATATTGCTGGTGAAGAATAGGGGTTGTCGACTTGAGAGGACAGAGTGCACTGACGTTTATTTATTTGTTAAGAAACTGAAAATATGTGTGTTTACTGCTGGGATAACGGCATCTCAAATTGCCGTCGTAGTCCCGATGACCCAGACAGCGGGAAGACCGGTGCATTACACGCGGGGATAATTCCTTTCTTATATTGGAAAAGGAATGCTTCTTTGCCATGGTGATTGAGCTGGGCACTTGACACAGGGAAGGGAAAGCAAGGAGTGGTAGATGATCGTTAGTTGACCTTGTGTTGTCCTTGCTTCACACGGATGTACGACGGAAAAAATCTGGCGGACTGACTCGTGAAAGATTACTATGGCTGAAAAGTTTTTATTTCATCCTATGAATTAGGTAGTGGCGAGTATATTTGCTTCTAGCGTGTGCTGCCACTTGATGCTTATTTGACTTCTTAGCCATTTTGGAAAATGCAACAAATTGTGCACATTTGAAATATTAAACCATAGATCCACTTTTTAAGCAGTAATCAGAATTATCATAGAAATCGGTTTTCACTTTCTGCTCGATTGTTCAAAAATATTTCTGGAATAACGACTGAAGGACTGATATCTTTTAAACTGTACCCCTCAGCATTATGTTAGAGCTCTTTGTAAATAATTGCCATGGTATGGGCCTTTACTCATGCCACAAATAAATTGATATGAGTGTTTTTATGCGCTCTCCACTTGCGAAATCATGTAAGATGCCACTTTAGCAGTTCCTTTCTGCATATCATTGAAACATAGCAGTCGTTGCAGAAGCACAAGGCATTATTGTTGGTTACTACTCATTATTATGACCCTACCAGATAATTTATGGCTTCGGCTAGCCAGTAGTTAGGAATTGGTTTGGTGTTTTTTGGTAATATAAAAAACAGACATGATTATATTGCTATGCTGATATTGTTGTGTTTGGCATCTATGGAAACGTTATTGAACATTGCAATTCCAATAAAGCCATTCGGGAATATTCAAACAAAGATCAGTGATGCTTCGCAAGTCGCCCCATATAGGAAAGTGGCACTTTATGCTATTACATATCAATATGCCAGAATTAATGCTTAGGGCACACTCATGCACGCGGTAAAACGCCTCTCTTTAAAAGATTGCACAATATTGTCACATCTAATAACGCTATCGATACATACTTCCCTCTCCCTTGGCAGGTGCAACGTTGCCTTTTGTACCATAGTATACACTGCAGCCTCCGTAGTTAGAGAAAGTGAGAGCGTATGTAGAATTCCCGGACCCACCTAAACATATGTGACGCAAAAACAAAGTCATGTTTTTTATTACCGACATGGTGTTGCACTTTGCAAAGCGTTATCTCAGAAGTCCTTCAAAACACGTCGCAAAGTGTTTGCTATGGTGAGAACATTTTAGCCGAGTGAGAGATAGCCAGGCTAACAGCGCGCATTAACGATTTCCGCCTTTCTTCCTTGCAAGAACAACTGAGGCGCTACCATCATGCAGTGTGATCAGTTGCTGCGAATAATTTAAACATTATTTCACATGCTGTTGAAATGACGCAGGGGTATAAGCTTACACACTGTTGTCAAGGAGGTACAGTCTAAGCTTCCATGGTTAAAAACAGCGCGAAGAAGACGCGGACAAGAAAGAACACAGGACTAGCGCTAGTCCTGTTCTTTCTTGTCCGCGTCTTCTTCGCGCTGTTTTTAACCAGGGATTCTCACCAACTGGCTCCCATTCACTCGCTTTTAAGTCTAAGGTTTGTGCGAAGTAACATAAAATGAACAATTCTCGTTTTTTAGCTACAGTCAAAGTAGAGTAGCGATGCCTTATACCTGACAATGGGAAATAAATAACTGTCTATGTCTGGCCAATCACCAGAACATACTGGAATGAAGAGGTAAAAGGGCTTGTGTGCATCGTATTTGAAACCCCCAAGATATGAAAGAGAGATGCTGTAGAAGATTTATGGAAAATATTTCCTACTTAGTGTTCATTCATATTACTCACACAGCGTTTTCAGTACGCGTGCTTATTCGGTGGACCATCGTTGAATAAACGCTTGCTTATTCGAATGAACTATTTCCAAATGTATAACCCGTGAGCTGCCACATGAATCCTGAAATTAAGCATGGCGTTTGAACAACGGTATATGTTATTTTCTTCCTGCCTTAGGTGTATTTTCGGCCGTTGCGCTAATATGATCAGCAACATCACAACGGAACTCCTGTCCCTGTCGTCTGATAAATCATCAATATCAGAGGGTAAAACTGTCAATACTTTGCAGTTAGACAATTTTTACTGCACGAAGTCGAATATCAAACGTATTTATGCAAGGCGTGGTATGTAGTTGGCAACAGTAGCGCGTGTATGAACAATGCTACACCTACTTCCTTCCTATGAATACGTATTTTGAGGATTTCTTAGTAAGCAGCACAAGTTGAGTATTTACAGTTCTACAGCAAAGAGATTAGTGTAGCGGTGAGTGCACACCTCTTGCTTTAACTTCGCCTGATCACCTACATTTACAACCAAGTTAAGCGACTTTTTACAGTACAAATTCGGATGCCTAACATATCTCTTGTTCGAGTATTGTACAATGCCTTCAAACGGGGCGTGAACTTTATGCTCAGTGCTACAGATCGTTATTGTGCTATAATAAATGTTCTGAGTGCTTCTTTGTAAGTAACACTCTTTGAGCCTTCAGAGCCCTGCCGCAAGGAAGCTTGCATAGTTTTGGCTGCCCACTTCATCTTTTACATCTATGCGCAGAACGATAGCTTGACGTTGGACGAGAAAATTGTGATAGTGATTCAGCGGCTTGCGAAATTATGTGGCTTCACTTTAGAAGAGAATAGTGTTCAATCTAGAGCAACGGACAAACAGTCTGATTGTACTTGCATAGTTTGTACAAGAAGATACAAGAAGTACAGCGAGTATACATCAAGTAAAATTGTGAAAAGAAACGAATAAGGTGTATTTCAACGAAAACAGAAGCATTCAGGTTTGGAATTCCACAAACAATCGTGCCATATCCACGAAGTGAATGATGGTCGAGGAGCTGGCTCGGAGATCATCGCGGTAAACCGTGAATGCTCCGTACAATGCATCTACTGTCATATAAAGACGTGACACGTTGTTATAGTATCTATTGTGGTGAGGTTGTTGTCGAACCACAAGCGGTCGCAGACCTTGCAGCTGTGGCCGAGCGTGTGGTCAAGGAAATCAAGCTTGAAGCGCGCGTCCACGTCACCAACTTCAGGTAGCGACCGCTGTCGGCGCTTGGCCGCTGCATCCCGCGCCCGTACCTCTTCGAGGTTCACTTGCCGCCGATTCCGCGCTGCTTCGGCTTCGCGGGATTGTATCTCGAGGCCCGCACGACGCTGACATCTCTCTGCGGCCTCGCGAGCTCTCACCGCAGGGTCTTGGCGGCGAGCCCACAGTGCTGCCTTGAGAGCCCTCCGCTACACCGCCTTGTCTTCTTCGTTCATGTTATTAGTATCGATGCGCACTGCTAGAGAGGAGTGAGTGGCGCATGATACAGTTGACTATGCTAGATGTGGTTTTGCCTGCGTTATTATCGTCATCAAGGCGCTCGAAGAACAAGAGGAAGAAGACTTCTCTTTCGCGCAAGCTGCGCCTGTAACGGTCGCCTCTGGAACTAAGGTTACGGCGCGGGACTTCGCCCAAGCCCAAGAACCTGGCGAGCCAGCTCCTAAAAAATGATGCTCGATTTGAAAGGATGCCAAGCACTTTACGAACAGGCGCATACCATGTGGTTCATTCCTGAAGCCATTCTTCTTGCCAGTGTAGTTGTACACATTCAATAGAGTCGCGGTTGAAAAAGCGGTTTGCCTGGAAATTAAGGGTGTATCGGTAAGACAGCACACTGCACTAATTAACAAGAAGCAAGCAAATCACTTATGTCTGCAAATATTCCGATCCCAATGAGTACTAAATATGTATCCTCTACTAGGTTCTCTCAAAAGCAAGCGCTGAATATACCTGAACTGCTACTTCCGCACGTCAACGATGACAGTTTAGGCTGGTTACTCCTTTCGCAAATTGAAAATACCACGTCAGTATAGTTGTCTAGAATAACCCGTGATGCGTTGCGGTAGTATCGCACATGTATTCCTAAACAGCGCAAAAGGAGCGAAAGAGGCGCAAGCTTGATTAAATGAAAAACTCTTGAATAGGGGGTGTCGTTTCAACGAACGTTTCCACCAAAAGGAATTGTCTTCATGAACTCAGTTGCTGCCTTGACGAAGACAAGTGCTTTTGTCAAAATGTTGTAAATCCATTCATAGAAACGTTGACTCCAGCGACACCCCCATTCAATGATTATTCATCGAATCTATGTCTAGTGTCACACCCATTTGTTTCTGCATCACTTTCATATTTCATCACTCTTATTTCCACCCTAACAGGCAGCTTAACGTTTTTGTGATATTTTCATGGAGTGGATGTATGCATTTGCATTAAACTTGCTTTAGTTCCATCGCAGAGCATAATCCTCAAACTTTTGGGGGTAACATGCAGATCAAGTGCAGAATAAACCAATAGAAATCAGGGGATTCGTCAAAAAGCTGAGCAGCAACCAGCTATATTGTGCCTTGCGGACAATACCCTTACATGAAAATAAAAACACGAATGAGCTACACCCCGCAGTGTTTTCTAGTCTGCTGCGTGCGCCTGTTTTCATTCCTTTCCCATCCGGATGCAGCCCATTTCACTGTAGCGGTGTTCTCATCATCACCGATTTTATGCTGGAGGAACCATCACAAGAACCACATTGAATAGCGCGCTACCA
Organism: Rhipicephalus sanguineus; assembly: GCF_013339695.2. NCBI lineage: Eukaryota > Metazoa > Arthropoda > Arachnida > Ixodida > Ixodidae > Rhipicephalus > Rhipicephalus sanguineus. Next base: position 51,988,749 of record NC_051183.1, read on the forward strand.
ACTACAAATGAGTGAAATCAATAAAAAGATTTCAGACAACATCAAGACCTGCTCTCATGATACTGGTTATTTTGCGTAAAATGAGTATAGAAGATACGGTGCGATCATTATCATCCTACAGTGGTTAACATATAAGCTCCATGAGAACTTGAACTCGCTACATTGACTTTTGTGTACTTAAGGGTAAACAAGCCAGAAAAACAATGTGCTCCTCTCATCGAGATCTGAGCGCTGCTTACATATATATCATATTTTGTGGATATTATTACTGGCACATGTCACCCACAACTAGAGTATTTAGTTCTCGATGCAGCGCTAAAAGACAGAGACTAAGAAGTAACATCCACAGCGTTCGTTCTGTGTGAGTATTTAGTATCTAACATAAACGCCGATGGGCGAATGCTCCCCATGCTATTATAAGACTTCAAAGCGGCAGTTCTTTCGACAAACAAATAAAAGAAAGTTGCACATGATGTTCACGCCAGACATCTGAAAGCCAGAGCTTTTAAGAAGTAGTGACCGTTTTTGAAGAGTAAGCATAAGCAATACAACATGGTCACCTCTCTAAGAGATCACACTGTCATATGAAAAACGGCTGATCGCCGACAAGCCAGCAATGAAGAAAGCATAATTTATAGGAAGACGGCGCATACTAACAAGTATCTGACCAGCGCACAGCTGAAGGACGGATATCTGTACACTTGGCGGCGCTGTGTCTTTCGCGTACGACGCCGCCACCGAAATCTCTGAGTTACAAAAGCCTCGCCTAAAAGATGTGAACCCAATATTTTGTGCTCTATGAAGTCCTTCTTGGTGGCTACGCGTCTTTTAGATGCGAAGCAGCATATGGCGGAGTTCAATCCGGTGGTGGTGGTGTGAGGCGTGACAACCCTTACTGCGCATTCGCAAACCCTCTCCACACACCTCCTCTCCACTCCTCCTCCACCTCTCCCCTCTCTTCTCCTCCTCTGCCCTCTCCCTCTGTCCGCTCCCCCTCTCGCGCGCCTCATTCTCTCCTGCGACGAGTAGGCAGCAGCGACGCCTCCAGCGTCTTGACGTGGCACCAACGGCCGATGGCCGCCTCTGCTTCTGTGGCTCTAGACGCGGGGCGCTCGGCTCTCCTTCCCCCGCTGAAAAATCCCATGACGGCAACAATGACATGGACTGCAGAGGCAGACGCACATGATCTTGCGATTTTGCGGGAGTCGAATACTTCGGACGCCGGCAGTTCAACGCAGAATGGAGACTGGAAGACACTGCTGAGTCTACGCCAGAGGAAAGCACAGGCTCGAGAACGCAAGAAAAGAAAATTACACCAGCTCCCGCTCAAGCAAACCATCTCCCCGCTGCTTCGCATCCGTACATGGTTTCCTTTAGCGGCAGATGGTGTAAATTTTCTCTACTTCAGTAAGCTACGTTTTCGGTTTTGCAGGCATGCGCTAAACATCATTATGCATGTGGGCTTCTACAGTTTGTGGAAGACACGTTGTGCTACGGTTATGGTTATGTACATGGTTATGCCATGGTTTACCCTCTCACATCCTACTATCGCCCTACCTCACCCTAATATCAGTCCTCCTCACCCTGACTTCCTCTTCCCACCTCCTTGTTCACCTATACTCATCATCATCATCTTCTTCTTCTTCTTCATCAGCCTGTCTACGCCCACTGCAGGACAAAGGCCTCTCCCATGTTCCGCCTTTCCCATGTTCTCCAATGTTCAACTATACTATACGGGGCTATACTATGCTTTACCGTCTCCCTCCTATTTTGCCCCCTCCTCATCCTCACTTTCACTTTTGTACCGCCTTCCTATAGAATGCTATGCATGTTCCCCGCTCGCCGTGTGAGAAATGAAGGCCAGGCATGAGGGAAGACACCACGCGCGTGGCGTTGCTCTTCGCGTTTCACGGCGCTTTGAAGGAGCGCAGATCGGGTATCAGTGTTTATTACGTGCTTGTTGATGCCATATTTGCGCGAGGTTCACAGTATGCGGTGTCCACGTATGTTAAATTATGATCATGAGTGTTAGTCGTCGGTACGGATATTGCCACTAGGCGTCAACGTGATTGCGTCCACATCAAGCGGTGCTATATCTGCCAAACAACAGTAGACGTTGTACAAGCTGTCATATACCGATGCACTATAAACAATCAACTACTTCTGTGAAGACACGTTTCACTTTCGTGTTTCACTTTTCTATCTATCTATCTATCTATCTATCTATCTATCTATCTATCTATCTATCTATCTATCTATCTATCTATCTATCTATCTATCTATCTATCTATCTATCTATCTATCTATCTATCTATCTATCTATCTATCTATCTATCTATCTATCTATCTATCTATCTACATGTCTCTCAGGGCGCCTCCAAGTACAGTTGCGAGGTGTCCACTACGCATTAATTCACCGCATTTTACAAAGTAGCGATGTACCGACTGCGCGCTACTATGGCAATATGCGCGCCTTCTCATATAGTTGCACCGTTTGTGGTTACTCTGGAAGATGATGATGACGATGTTGAAAAATTACTGCTGATCCCGTTCTGCTGGGTGGGAAGCATCAAACCATTCACAGGATGTGACGCATGGTGCGATTATACTGCCACGAGACATTACATTGGAGTATTGTAGCAAAACCGCCATTTGGGCTGGTTGACATCCCAACTTGTATGTTTTTTATGTGTTGCCTCTTCAATAAACTCCTAGTTGGGAGTGTGCGCCTGTGTTGTCAGTCTGTTCTTTACGTCCGTGTTTTATTTTGCACCTCTCCTTCTTTATTCGCAAGATTACATTGGCAAAGCATTTATTCTTGATACATGACGCTTGTATAGCTTCTTTTTCCGAGAAAACTTTGAGCACTGGCGCTACTGTGTTAGAAAACCTGATTGCCAAAAAGAAGGCCTGGGTTTGAATCCGCCTGGAACCCTGTATTTTTTTTCTTTAAATGTACGCCGTAGTTGCGATGGTGACAGTCGGCGGCGGCGGAGAACTACTTCGCCAAAACTGGCTATCGTGAGCACATAACGGCTTACGCTGCATAAAAAACGCACGCGCGAACACACAGGAAGGCCGTCGCTGTCGGAATACGCCAGATGGGCTGGTGAAACTTTGAAAGCGTAGAAGCACTTGCACAACACTCTGAAATGCCCACAAATCAAATGTGCTCGCACACGGTGCTCACCCGAAAGTTACATTCCCATGAATATTTTGGGTCATGTAACAATATTCGTAATGATCGTCGAAATACGTCATTTTAGTTAATGATTATATCCGCAATTTATAAATACTACTTCTATATGACGAAACTACAGTGAGTTGTAAGCATGAGTGCAATGCGCTTAGGTGCAGATGCAGTCCTTCTGTGCAGTCCCTCCTTATAAAAGTAACAGTACTTACACAACACTAGAGTTTTTATAGCTCACTGTGATGTTGAAAACATCTACAGATGTCTCTACTGCGGTAACCTTCACGCAAGTTGTTTCTTTGCTCCATAGGCTACCATTAGTAGACAGTTTTACCAGATGGAACCGTTTCGTTTTACTGGCTTTAAAACTCTGAAAGAAAAATTTAATCCGATTATATCAAGAGCCAGGAGGAAACGCAACATGGGAGAGCAGTGGGTTGGGTCGCAAACTCATATCAAGAAATTCGTAGGAATAAAATATAAGCAGCTCGCGAAAGACATGGTAAATTGGAAATTACTGAAAGTGGACTTCGTGCAGCAGCGAGTGTATAATAGGGTGATTATGATAAAGACCCTTTAGATAACTGCAGTGGTTATCATACCGCAGAAGTGATGCCATTATCAACCATTTCGTTTGTCTACGCACACCTGCTCCTATGTCAGGAGCAGGTGTGCAATAATAATAGTGAACAGTGAACAAGTGAACACTGAACAGTGAACAATAACAGTGAAGCTTTGACTTCTTGTACGCGCTTATTTACCATTTACAGTAGTGACGTACCAAAAGCAGATAGGACACCATACACCTGCTCTTCTAGACGCCCGCACCAAGCCCGAGCTCTTTTTAACAGCAGCGATGGGCAAGAAAATATCGTGGTACTCTCGACTTGCAGCGAGAGATGAGGCACGGTGCGAGGAGCGCACAGGGCTGCTGTTCCGGCGTGGCCACACCGGCCGCATACGCTAGGCAAAGTCCTAGATTGAGCTCGCACAGCGACAGCAAACAATGACGTCTATATAGAGGAGTGCACTGAAATTGAGGATGTGCCCTTGCGAGCATGCACAAGAATTGCGCTAGTATAATCACCAACCAATCTGCCTTACCGGTAGACATTTCATGCTTATCTCTACTGTCTATTACGGGATAGTCAGCTACTTTTTTTTCAATGGCAAGTTAATTATTTTCCAACTGGAGCCCAACATCCCTAGTAGACCGAATGCTGACACAACGTTGCCGCCACATTGAGAAAGTTGCTTCAACGTTGTGGCAACATTGCGTGCTACTAGGGAAAGAGCGGAACGCAGTCTACTCGAGCTGGCGTTTCAATGTAGGCCCTGAATTTATTGAATCTAAATGTGGCCGCCGCGGCCATCATCCAACATACTACATTATTCGCTGACCTTGTTTTTCAAACGCAATAGGAAACTTGTATTCTGCTGATGTATACCAAAGGAACTGCGGAGTTGAAAGACACGACGAGCAAAGATTCTTTCCTGGCCCATTAACTATTTTCTCACCCGTTGCACGCATTCTGTACATCTAGTGTGTGCATTTTATGATTCAGGTATTGTGTACTGTAGTATTCAATCAGCATCAAAAGAAAGCTTAGGCAATGACATGGTGTACCATGTGTGCACACAATCATAACCTGATCATTGCTAACAATTAAAAAACATTATCTCGCTCAGCTTATTGTTTTGTGGCTCTCAATACATGCAGGGTCTTTCTTTTTCAATATATACGTATCTCTTTTAGGACAATGCTAGGAGAATAAAGCACCTGTCGTCTTTGCACTGGAGCTCTACCTCGAGGCGGAAATACCAGCCGCATCTTAGGTTACTTTCAAGAGGCTAGAAAAACTTCATCAGCTTTTTATCATCAACAGCAGAAAGGTTGTCTATATGGTAGCGTTATACATGTCACACTTGCTGGCATTCCATATTTAAGAGTAAAAAAAAATCACAGCATATCCACGGAGTGAATGATGATGAGTGGGCGAAGCTGAGGAGGTTCATCGGTAAACCGTGAATCTTCCGTGAATTCTGCCCAGTACATCATCACCGACGTGAGATCGGGCGCGTTTATACTAAAGGTTCGATGAGTTATGACGACTTGCAGCTCACTTTAATTTTACATGTACGCTGTGAATTTTCATTGTTTAGAAAACCATTACTTTAGAAAACATCTGGCGTCTTTCGTTAAGCAGCTGGCGTCTTTTCGTTTTTCTTTAGAAACATCTGGCGTTCTTCCGTTTTGCTTTTACAAAACATCTGGCGTCTTTCGTTGGTTTATTTCATCAATCAACGGCGTTTTGAACAAAATTTTTATTGTTTAATCACGCACGGGAGAAATCTCACCAGGCACTACCTTGGAGGTAAAGAATGGCTGCTAATGGGAATGAGAGACAGAAGAAGTCGGCTTTTAGCTACCGCTGCGAATTTTTTTATTGTTCAACAACGCGCAGGAAAAATCTCCCGCCGGCACCACCTTGGAGGTCAAAGCGTAAGACTGGTTACGCACTACGACTACGACTACGAGGGACGAACGGGTGCCGCCTTAAGGAGCTTCGCCCCTAAAATGTAGACGAGTATGGAATATTCATCATGCAATTTTTATGGCGATATTGAAACTGAGGCCGCTCGCGCGCACGAAATTCGACTAACATCAGACCGGAACATATCATGAAGAAGAAATTGCAAAATTTTAATAAAGGCTGGCTGCAGCGCAATCTCGTCAGGACACACAGGTAGTCTGATCAAGTGCACCGCTAACTCCTTGCGTCGAATGTGTGTGTCGCTTATTTCTGTCTAGAAGTATGTGCACAGTATTTGTTCGCTCATGCACTGTCTGCACCAAGAATCACCACAGCATTTGCCCCAGAGTTCAGCGGTTGTCTCAGCAAATTTATGATGGCCCAGTTGTTTTTCTCTGGGAGTACTTCTTCAAAATAGTGCAGATATATTCACTTTCTGAAAGCATCGGAGTGTAACCTAGTGGTTAAGACATTCATCTTCGGAGCATAGATGCGAGGGTTTTAATACATGTGCGCTAGGTAAATGTATTGTTTTATTCAGTATATTGCTGATTTCCAGTTTCCGGGCATGAAAAAAATCCACCAACGAATCGTATGCAGCTTCAGCGTAATATTTATAGCGTCAGTAGCCCCTGCAGAAGGACCTCGATACATGTCATATACAAAATAGTGCCATCGTAACATGAGCCTCTCTGGATACATTGCCCTACGCTACAATTCTATTTCACTGGTAACTTGCGATATGTTTACCTCCCTTAAAAATCTGAAAACCGACTTCCGTCAAAGGTTCGTGGCACAGGAGCAATGCTGGTTGGAATGTAATATAGCATGGGGAAAGCGTCAGAGATGCAGTCCTGGAATCTATAGAGATGTATCATTTTGATTCCAAGGGGATAATACATTGGTCATTTGGTTTGCGAAGTCATTACAGCTTACTTATTATTATGCTTTCGGAAAAACTATATATTATTCAATACGGCAATTTCACGCATTGCACCAGCAATCGCATTTCCTGCAATTTTCATGATCTAAACAGGTTTCTTTGAGTTAATGTATTGATGATTCCAAAGTCTGTTTCTAGAAGTAATAACCGGGCAAAGGGCAAATGGTAATCAATGTATTTAAAACTGGGCCCTATTTTTTTTTCTAAATCGAGCCACTGCTTCAAGTAATTACTTCTTTACTGCCAGTAAACGACCATGCCCATTGGCCGTCTGTACAGCCGAATAAAGGCCCAACCAAATGCACGCGATTTTCGAGCGACGAGCGACAGCGATGAGCGACAGGAGTGGCTGTCGCGGAGGGCCATCCGTCACCATCGCTTGCCGAAGCTCTGCCGAGAGTTAGCTGGGGCACACCGTATATATATTCAGCAATGCAACATGCACAATGCACACACGTGATGTGCTAGTTCCTTTATGGCGATGGCCATTGCATTCACTCTCTAAGCGAAAAATTGCGGGCGGTGACATCAGTGGAGTGGCGGTCCGCGCACGTTGCCACATTATTATGAGCCTACAGCAACCTGCGAGAGGCAATTTAGAAGACAATGTGCCTCTGCACACCACGTTCCTGCGCAATGGGCTGATGTGCCGCGTTAAGTGCCCGCTGGCACGCAGGCGCCAGGTAAGCGCGTCAAACGTGGGAGGTGTGTTGAAGAAAAAGCGTTCACCTCTACAGACAATTTTACGTAAGACTTATGGGCGCCACCAGCTTGGTCTGTTAAATGAATGTTTTCTTATTTTTCTATGCCGCGATGTAAATTGTTAAGGTCATGAAACACCCAATACACCAACCCAACCGTTTTCAGACGCACGCGTCCACCATAGCGCCGCTCGTTTAGTTGGTTAATATACAAAACACCAATGTTAACAGCACGATGTGGCGTCTACAAAACCCATCTGTAAAGTAGCCTTAGTCAGCCCGCCTTGGTTTGCTTACGCGATTGCAGCGGCTGTTAAGCAATCAGTGGTTTCAAAGGTTGAGCGAGCTAGTCGCTTCACGGGGTTGTCTCCGTCAGTATTCGCGGATTTCTGCGCGCCTAAAAACGCATGTAATCTTTTTCAAAGGAGTGAGAAATAACTAAACGTGTTTTTTTTACTTATAGTGGCACTGTTCGTCACGCCACAGTTATGAAAGCGAGTGTTTGTTGTGGCCGAATAAAAAGTGTTCGTGTTTTTTATGCATGAAACACCATGATTATCGTTATTTATTACACTGGCGTGTAGCGCTGCGCAAACGGTAGATAAATCTGCGAACTTTCGACAGCTTCTTTGTGCATATACGAATATCGGTTCTCTACCTTTCAAGCGAAACTGACATTTTTGCAACCGCATTTTGTCACTTTATGCTATTTGCGTCTTGTGATTTCTTCCACTGAAGACATTATAGATACTCTGAAAATCAAATTATGCCTGTTTAATAAAGGGAGACAATGATTAACTAGGTAAATGACTTGCGGACGGTGTGAGTAAAGCGCGACCGTTTCAGTTTATTCGAACGAACACATCCACATCATGTGCACTCGAACAAGCAACAACGTGGTGTGAACATAAGCTTGTTTTGCGTTACAACTGCATTACCACAAGGCGTTCTGCTATTGGTGGTAATGGATACGTTGCTGTTTCGTGTGCTGTAAACTGAGGACTCACTGTGCGCGCTTTTGTCTCCTAGGAGCGTTTTAGTGGTTTTCTAGGAGATAGCATATGCGGCGAATACGAACAGCCTAAACAGAATAACACTATAAAGGGCTTTATGAAGCATTAGCGCCGACACGTGGTTAACCCACCACCGCCAAGAACAGCTAGCAGTGGGAGCTTTGATAGGTAATAGTAGGTGAACGGAAGCATCAGAAGTGTACAGCACAGAGTTGTACGATCAATAGACAGATGTTTTAGCTGCTAATTCAAAAACGATTCAGCGCAACCATGCATGGGGGATGGCGTGATATTATCTAGAAGGCGTTGTGGAAAATTGTAAGAAAGTACGCGTGCTTTTTCCTTTTAGGTAATAAAATATCACAATAATGTACTGAACCTATTCAGTCTCACAAAGCAGTAGTCTTGAAATAAAATTATTGAGCGTTTGTTGGCAAGAGACATAATTATTCAAGAAGAGTGGGCAAAGTTCATGACCAGTGCACTATAAGAAAACGAATAACTGTAATATATGGATACACGAAACTATTTGCAACACGTGGTCGGTTTAAAAGGCTTGCACATAAACGCAACACATCGAGAGCGACGGCATAGCCTCTACCTTGTTTGCCTTTTGGTAGACGCCGAACTCTGTTTCATTAGCCCAATCTGGACACTGGCCTTCTGATGACTGTTGGCAAAGAGCCATTCCGAAGAGAGAGGAAAGGACGAGAACTTTCATGTTGAGTTTTCGATGTCCCGCCAGCAGATAGGATGCTTGGCGTGCTGAAGCTTCACAATTTATATGGTCCTCTCTGCAGGATAAACAATGGGCTAACACGTGAAAACCTCCCGCTTAAGGGAATGTATTTCTAGATGTATTCAAGAGGTCAAGCGAGCGAGAGAAAGGGTATACAAGCGAGGCAGGGAGGTTAACGAGACTACGTCCAGATTGCTACAAAAGTTCAAATTGTTGAATAAAATTATACTGTGCTCTACGCATGCGGGTTGCTATTTTGCTTTTTCTCAGATTGCCTGCGTTCCGAATCTTCACGAAGATATGTTTTCTTGTTTTTATGCAAGCATTCTTTTGACATACAATAGGTTGAGAACAAAGTCCTACCATTAACTAGACACGTAAACCTGTCTGCGCATACACGTGCATAGGGCGTCACTTGTAAATGCTGCACGCGTGGAGGTGCACGTGTGTGATTGCTATTCAGGCATCTAATATCTCATTTATTTAAGTTAATTGTCGACTAACTTATATAATGTTACAGAGGTGTTCAAAGCGAAACTATGCATCCCGTTAGATTGGATGCCATGAAGTATGCTGGACAATATATCAATGAAAAAGCATTGGCTGCCTCATAAAAAGTGACCGTCGGTGCTAATGTGTCAACATGAATGACCCAAACAGTACCACCTGATCCCAGGTGACGAAAAATTACGTCGGATGTGACCTGTGGCCTTCTCATTCGTTTTCATGAGGTCATATAGTATGAGGTTGCATGATGATGTCCTCATATGGCATCGTCTCTTGGTCGATGGTGGGGCAACCTCGCAGGAAGTGCAATACAAAATAAAGTGCTGGAAATTCATGGAGGGGGGTCAAAAATTCAATCGACAGGGAACTTCAACGTAGTTTACGACAAACAACAATTATTAGCATATGTGACAACTTATTGATTTTTCGGTAGTGGACGTAGTAGTCGTACTGATTTAAACATTGTAGCGAGGCAGATGCGCATATGCTGATAAAAAACGCATTTATCAATGTTGAAGCATGACATCGGGCACATAGTAGAACGTGTTTATTCTCGAGGCGCACACTGGCAGCCTCAACACAAGAAGTACAACTCAGAATACACGCCCACACGATACTGCTGCTTGTATGTATACACACGCTATCTCTTGGCGCATGCGCAGGCATCAGTAGCTTGTGAGCACACACGCCAGCTACTCGACTGACGTCACAACACTTCCTTCACACACAATTTTAGAAACTATAATAAGTAAGGCGATCAGGTTGGCGCCGTTCCCTTGTGCTCCGTCGCAAAGGAACCGGTTGCACACGATTGTCGGAACGTGGCAGGGCCGATGGTGACGACGGCTCCGGGCTGTGGGTGGTCGTTGGCGTAGCATTGGGGATGTCAGATGCATGTGGGAGCTTCGATTCCGGTGGTGAGTCACTTAGTGACGTTGGTTCGATGTCCGATGGTCGCGGGTGGTCGGCGTGCACAAACCGCACAGTGTTTCGCACATACACCAAATACGTTGAAGACGATTTTACACACGTCACCTCTCCCGGCCACCAGTTCACCACTTCTCCACGCACAGAACGCACCAGTACACGATCACCAACAGCAAACACTCGCGGCGGACCTCGCCGCATGTCAGCAGATTTTTTTTATTTCTGCCGCCTTAACGCTCATTGCATTTGATACATCTGGGCGCAGCAACGAAAATCGGGTCCGCAGCTTCCTTCTCACAAATAATTCAGCAGGTGTTCTACCTGTAAATGTGAGAGGTGTAGTTCGATAACAGAACACAAAATTATCGATCCTGTGTTGCAGGGTTATATTGGTACCCTTTTCAGTGTCTTCTAGCACTTGCTTAAGCAGTGCCTTTTTTGTTGTCTGAACTGCACGCTCCGCCGCACCGTTAGACTGTGGGTGGTACGGCGGCGTTAGTGTGTGCCTCACACCATTAGATTGAAGGAATTCTTTGAACTCAGCTGCCCGAAACTGCGGCCCGTGTTCCATCACTACTTCTAGCGGAAGGCCATGCGCTGTGAATCAGAACGCACTACTTCAACAATCTTCGCCGCGGTTGTTACCCCCATTATCTTATTTTCCAGCCATTTAGAATACGTGTTGACAGCGAGAAGAAACGTCCTTCCTTTTTCCTCGGCGAAATCTAAATGTACGCGCTCCCACGGATTCTGACATACTTGCCACGACGCTAAAGGTACAGGTTCTGCTGCAGGGAGAAGAGTCTGGCATATTCCACATTTGCGCACTTTGTTTTCGAGGGCCTTGTCCATTGCCGGCCACCATACTATTGACCTAGCTAATGCTTTCATTCGGGTTATTCCCAAGTGCTGCTCGTGCAGCAATTGCAAATCTTCATTTTGCAACGATTCTGGTATTACTACTCTGTTTGTCCATATAACGCACCCATTGTCGACACTGAGGTCGAGCCTGCGTACCCAGAATGGTTTCAGCTCCTCAGACACGGCTTTCGGCCATCCATGCCAGATCATGTCGCGCACAGCTCTCAGCACGTCATCGCGTCCCGTTTCACGGCTTACATCATTTGACGTTAAAGGTAAGAGTTTTAAGGTTGAAAAGTAAAAAATGTCTTCGCACTTGCAGCCCGTTTCGGGTAACGGTAGGCGGGACAGTGCGTCTGCATGTTGGATAGCTGATCCTGGTTTGTGTTTGATTCTGTATGTGTAGTCGGCCAAAAACGCCAGCCAACGATGCACTCTTGCCGTGGCTACCGCACTGCCGTGCCTTTTTGGATCAAACAAAATGGTCAAAGGTTGATGATCGGTTATTATGTCGAAGGATCGTCCGTAGAGGTACTTGTGAAATTGTTTTACAGCAAACACTATACTAAGTGCTTCCTTTTCTATTTGTCCATAGTTACGTTCGGCGGCTGATAATGACCGCGAAGCAAAAGAAACCGGTTTTTCCTCACCGTTCACCATGTGCGATAGCACAGCCCCTAATCCGTAATCAGAGGCATCACATGTGATCCTCATTTCTTTCTTTACATCATACAACTGCAACACACTCTTGTCAGTCAACAGTTCCTTGCATCTTTCGAATGCCTGATTACATTCGCGTGACCAGTGCCATGTTGTTTCTTTTCGCAGCAAGTGGTGCAGTGGTTCCAAGATTGAGGCTAAATTTGGCAAAAACTTTCCATAGTAATTAATCAAACCTAAAAAGGCCTTCAGCTGAGTCACGTTAGAGGGCTTTGGAGCTCTTCTGATTGCTTCCACTTTTTCTGCGGTCGAGTGTAAGCCATATTTGTCAATTTCGTGTCCCAAGTATGTGACGCGTTGCTGGAAGAAGCTGCATTTCTTAGCGTTCACTTTTACGCCATGTTTACTTAGGCGTTGCAGCACTTGTTGCACTCTTTCTACACACTGCTCGTAGTTCTCACCCGCAATTATTACATCATCAATGTAGCAGGCGGTTCCCGGCAGATTGCGCAGTATCTGGTCCATGACTGCCTGGAAAATGGCCGGTGCGCACGCTACGCCATACGGCAAGCGGTGGAATGTAAACAGCCCTAAGTGTGTTAATGGTCAGTAATTTTTGCGCTTGTTTGTTTAGTTCAAGCTGCAAGTATGCTTTCGAGAGGTCTATGATAGAAAACACTGTCCCACCCTCGTCGCCAGTTGTTGTAGCATGGCATCGGGCACATAGTAGAACGTGTTTATTCTCGAGGCGCACACTGGCAGCCTCAACACAAGAAGTACAACGCAGAATATACGCCCACACGATACTGCTGCCTGTATGTATACACATGCTATCTCTTGGCGCATGCGCAGGCATCAGTAGCTTGTGAGCACACACGCCACCTACTCGACTGACGTCAAAACAATCAAGAGTGAACCTGTGCCCACGACTCAAACTCACCGTGGCCGTCAAAACTGCGAGTCCTTTGAGCTCCAAAGATGTCGTCGAGATGTCAAGGCGGAGAGCTGGGCTTGTTGGTATCGAGAATAATAGGCCATAATTACTAGAGAAAAGGCAGACAAGAACGAGAAAAAGAAACACGGAACCACGCTGTCCTTCAACTAATCTTGATTACATGCAACATTGCAATATACCTGGTGTCCCAGCTATCTTTAGCCAAAGGTTAAAATATACAATGTTAGAGGCAGGCGAGTGAAATCAGTTGCCAATTGCTGACAGCCACCTTGCGCACTACAGACAGCTTTTTGTTTTGTAATTAACTAATTTGTTAATTAGGACGATTTAAGTGCTAAATATTGACTTTAGGCAAGAAATGCCGCTTGCAAAGTTTGGGAGCGTCTTCAGAAACCCCAATTGCATTATTTGCGATAAAGAATGTCTCACGTATACCATTTTTCCAAGCTGCAAAGAAAGCCCGCGAAATACAAAAAGAACCACGTGACTAGCGCACACACGCACCGCGAGAATGCTGCCCTCAGCCGTGGTTTGAGCGAAGGAAATCAGCTGCGGGCGCGACTCGCCGGCTCCGTTGCAGCGGTAGGCCAATAAGTAGGCGGTGGTTTCTTGGCTCGTTGCCAGCCAGATGGCGCGCGTGACGGGGCAAGTTGTAGCGAGCGCGGACCAAGAAACCACCTTTGTGTTTTTTTTTTCTTTTTCTTTTTCTTTGTAACGCTGTTCTTGCGTTAGCCCGCCGACCGCAACCATGTACAGCTCGTACCTTCCCTGTCAAATTGATCGCCCTTTGCCGGTCGCTGTCTTGGAGCGAACAAATACTAAAATGTTTATGAAAGCATAAGTACGTGCAAACAGTACTCTATCATATTTACTAGACCTTTAGTAAGCAGAATCTGTAAATATAAGCCGTTATCTGTTCAATTTGCTTATGAAAGTAGATGAATGTGCAGTCAACAGTCAACCACATCCGTAAATATGAGTCGTAATCAGTTCAACCAATTCGACCACCTAATCATACGATAATAATTTGCTTTCGGCTCTCTTGTATCCTAAATTTTTTATTTGTTTGCTTTATTTTTCACAATTGCTCATTTCTAATAACTGTGCTTTAAAGCAAAACATATCGGTTATCTTGATATGCAAGATATCTAGAACGTATTTTGCTTTATATGTAATTTTTCCTCGACTAGATTCATCAGCGCGAAATTTAACTGTTCGGAGAGCAACACATTTCTGTCTTTGTAGTGGCACCTTAGCGTGATCACACTTTGAGCATGTGCGAAAAGCAAATTTCCAAAAATTATAAATCAACCGTCTTCAATTCAATTCTTCTTAGCTACTACATTATAAGAGTTTCACCCATCTAAACCTCTTGAAATTGCTTGTGTCTAAAACTCAACTTACGTTCATCTTTCTTTATGAACGAACTGAACTTTGGCCTGCTTGATCCACAATGAAAATGCGTATAGAAAAATTAGCCCAGCTTCCACTAAGTCGCACAAGGCTGGGTCTCAGCAGAGCTGGAGGACGCATGGTGCATATGTGCAGCGCATTTAGACCGTCGTTGGCGTGCAGTCCCATTTTTTAGAAAGGCAGGGCAAGCCAAACAAGCGAACCACGTGTTCGACTATTCCTGCTTAGGCAGCTTCTTCTTCGGAAGTATTGACTCTCCTCGGTCTTGCCATGGGGACGGCGTAGCGGTAGCGACGAGAATGGCATGGCATGACGCTGGCACGCCGGGATTCAGAGGTTGCTGACGACTAGCATGCCTCGCACATTGCTGTTGTTGCATCCCACGATGAACATATGGGCTCACGCTTTCTGGGAGCGAAGCAGAAGGGGAATAATAGGACGAATTTCAGGAAAATAACTAAGAGAGCGTGTAGCTGTTCATGAAGATGATAGTTTCTTTATGTGACATGGCAACTGTACTTGCTATACTGTAAATCAAGTTTGGCTATGCTTTCTATTTTTTTTCTATCTTCTGTTTTGTGTCTGTTGCTTTCTATATCTTTCTCTATGTGTCTACTTGTTTTTCTGTCTTTCGCGCTTTTTTTCTCTTTCTTCCATTTAATTCTCTTTTTGATGTGTCTCTGACTTTCTAATGTCTTTGTTTCTCTATCTCTTTCTTTCTCCCTTGTTTTACCTTTATCTATTTGCATTTCCTTTCTTTTTTGTCTGCTTCTCTGTTTCTATTTATTTCTCTACTTGTTCTTACATTTTTGTTCCCTGCTCGTAACCCTCACATCTCTCCCCTTACTTCGTTTTCCCACTTTCGTTCTGTTTTATACTATAGAAAGCTATTCCCTCATCAGCTGTGCTCTGCCAGAGTGTCTGGATAGCCGCTTGGTTACAGCGCTCACCTTGGGACCGTGGGTAAGCGGGTTGGGATGTTCTTTCTGTTTCTCTCTCTCTATTTTTACCCCTTTCTTTCTTTGTCGGTCATGAAGTTATTGTATCATTCGCCGGAAATATCGGAGCACGCTGCGATGAAGAAGAGGACGTAGACGGCGCATGGCAGTTCATGATGATGATCATTTCTATCTACAACACATGGCGGACTTCGGCCATAACAGCTCCGCTGCAAAACTTTTTTCCGCAACTAGGAGTGCACACGAATTTTTTTTCGCCCTCATTCTCACTTTTTGATATCACACATAGTGACATTGCGTTTCATTGTGTTCAGGTGGAAAGCAAGCACAGCTACATTTTCTTGCTAGGAACGAATTTCAAGCTGTTCTATTTGGTGACATACGGTCGTAAATATATCTCTATACCTCAAGTTTTCACATTCAATATTGTGCGTGGTGGGCACCATAGAGCGAGCGTGATCTCCTGTGCAAAGCAGCCAAACCAACCGGACTAATCGTCAACGCCACCTGTCCTCTTTGATGCACATCTGTATGCCAACTGGACTCCGCCGAAGAGAGGCCACACTGCTTTATCGCTTGTGGCTAGGGGTGGCATTTACGAAATCCTATTCCTTTCGAATTGGAATGGCCGACAACGCTCTCTGCGATGCCTGTCGTTGCGAGGAGACGCTACACCACGTCCTGTGCGACTGTCCGGTATATAATGCTCAGAGACAGTCATTGGCGTCCGTTCTAGCGTGCCTTGATAGTAGACCAATGTCTGTTCAAACAATACTTGCATGTTGTCAACAGAAGACATCACAACTGAAGGCGACGAAGGCACTGCTGAGGTTTTTGAGAGCGACGAACTTGGCCAAGCGCCTGTGACAGAAATGTCGCGTACCACGCAGGAGTGACCAACTACCACGCAAGAGTGACCGACTGTTTCTATGTGTGCTATGCTACCACGCAAGAGTGACCGACTGATTCTATGTGTGCTGTGTCGTGCTATCTTTTTATCTTTCTCTCTCTCTCTCTTTCCTCTTCATCTTTAAATCTCCCCCACCCTGTCCCCATGTGTAGGGTAGCAAACCGGTTGTCCTATACTGGTTAACCTCCCTGCCTTTCCTTCTCTACTATTTCTTCTCTCTCTCTTCAATATTGTGCGCATTCTACAGAAAACTGTCTCTCCATCCATTCTCCTGTCAGTTGAGAACGAAAAAAAGAAATGTATAATAAAATTGGTGAAGTTTCCACTATGCACTGAGCCGCGCAAGCCTTAAAACGGCGAAACTGGACAATTTTGAAGACTAATATAATTGCTTCTAAGTTGTTCCTAGGCCTTACCTAGTTGATGCTATGTTATTTGTACGTTCATTCTCAGCGCATAGAGGTTCGAGTTAAACCACACACCGTTACGGACCTGGCACGGACGTCCAAACTCCAACGACATAATCTCGCGCTAAAACCAAGCGTTCGCAGGTTTCATACATGACATAGATGTCCAACCAGAGAGAAACTCACGCTGAAACCAAGCTTTCGCACCTCTCGTAGATCAACGGGCATGGCGTGTTGGCATAGGCCTTCCATCGCTTCGGGGACTTCTCGAAGCCGCCGTTGCCTTTCCCGTTCCCTAGTGATGGGCTAATTGTTGCCTCCTAACTGTAGCCTCCGAGTAGCGCGCTATCCTGGAGGCCTTCCTTTACCTGCGTTGTCGCGGAATCGTTCCCTTTAAGTGTCCTGACGCATTACTGCAGGTCACCGCTCAAAGGCGGCGGTACCACCCCGGCCCGCCTATAGCACCCGGCAACAGAGAGTGCCGTGCGAGAGAGAATGTGTGAGAAATGTAAGGCGCCTTTTTGAAGTGTCGAGCATGTGCCTTGGTGGCTTAGTCGGTAGTGCGCCGAGAGCTTATGGTCGTGGATCGAGAGGTAGGTTCGATTGCCGGCAGCGAAACTTTTATGGACAGTCTCGACGGGTTTCTGCCGTCGCGTTGCCGTCGCCGTCGCCGTCATGTCTTTCCGGTGTGAAGCCCAAACTAGTAAGATCCCCTCGCGCATTTTATGTTTTGCCGCGGGTAAAACCGCGCGAGCGGTGGTAACGAACGCGGCCGAAGCAGAGATCAAACGAGCCGGCCATTTCAGTCGTTCGGAGGGTGCATGCGATAACATCCTCGCCATGCCTCATTGCGCCACGCCTCATTCGTTCTTCAGGATACTAACGGCATAATAAACGCACGCAGCGTTTGGTTAAACGCACGGAACTCCACACGTGGCGAAATTAAAATTATGAAAGACGCGGGCCACGCTGCATCGTTGCCCGCGCTGCGTCTGCGTCGTATCGCTGGCGACACACGCTAATTTTCCATATTGGGGTAGTAGCACCACGCCGCTATTGGCCAGTCGGCCAGGGAAAATTACACCATCTCCCGCTAAAGCGGACCATGAGGCGATGCGAAGCAGTGTTTCGGCATGTAGAGCCCGCGTTTCAGAGGGGGAGTGGTGAGGGGGAAAAGGGCACGGAGAGGGGGAAGGGGAGAGGGGAAGAGGAAAGGGAGAGCGAGAGGGGAATGCGCATGCGCAGTATGGGTGGTCATGCCGCACACCACCACCACCGGATTGAACTCCGCTATAAGATGCTTCACATCTAAAAGAAGGGCGCCCCGTGGCTCGTCGTGGCGCGAGCCAGTGGAAACGCTTTGGCTCTTGTAGACTTGTGCCACAGGAGTGAATAAGCGAGACGGTTGGATCAGAAATACAGTATATATGTTACAACGTGACTACAATCCTGAGGCTAAAATTACAGCGCAAACGCACAAGAAACCCACGAAGAAACGTACGACGCAAGGGCTGACTAAGAACTGCTTCGTTCTTTTATACGCCTACGCATACATAACCCAAGGCGAACTTACCGCACATACGCACACAACAATAGCTCTAATCCTAAACGTGTTAGAAGGGTGATAGGGCATTAGATCCGGGAAGACGTGAAACCATATTCAGATAGGTGCAGGGACAAATAAGTAAACAAGAAAGGAAACAAGAAAGCGTTTGCGCTGTAATTTTAGCCTCAGGACTATGAACCAGTAAAACAAATGAAGTTTTATCTTAGTGATTAGAATCGACACCCGTAGGGAACCTGAGCCGTGGCTTCACGTGCCACTGCCAAGCTACTTCATTTTGTTATCTTGTGGTCGCGCGCTCTGCGGTTTTGTTTGCCGCCCAAAGAGAGGCGCTGCAGGGCCTTGGGACAACGCCAGGGCAACAGACCGAGAGTGGCTTGCGTACAGCGCATTCGTCCTGGAGGCTCGCAAATTTCTTGGGTCCCCAATTCTAAAACTGCCTAGTGTTTCGCAGGAGTTCGGATGTGCGCCTTCGACTTGTACTTTGACATACACGGCGTGGTCGACCGTGCTGGCACGATTATCTTTACAAGGGGAGTTTCGTACGTCTTGTGCTTTCACCGCAAACTTTGCGTTCAAGCTATATAGACCACAGGAAGGTCGCTTTGCTCGCTGCAGTGGCCACGTTTGCGAAAGGAGTGATCTGCTAGCTACAAGAGCCAAATTACAGGTTAGTTGATGCAACAACTGTCACAGTTAGCGCTCTAGCTGCTTCTAACTGCTTGCCGTCCTTCCTGTGACAATCCAATTTCTTCCTATAGCATTCATTGCTTCGCCCTTCAGGCAAAACTGTGACTTTTTTCGTACGCATTCATTTCGAGATAGGGTCGGACACATCACGGCGATATTAAACAGCTTCGCTGGTAAAAAATCAAGTATCTTGGTGGTACTGGGCCTGTGTCCTGTAGTTCCAAGCTCAGATCTCGAGTGTGTTTATGATAACACCAAAATGAAGACGCAAGACGCTGTACCGATACCACCCAACAACTACAGTGTAGGGAAGGCAGCAAAATGTTTTGCATAATAAAGCTTTGTATAAGAAAGTTCTGGGCTTACGCACCACATACAAACCATTCCGCGCAGAGTTTCATTTCTCTGGAGCCATTCATATAGCCTCTACAGGGGTATGACAGATAGAAGCTTCGATAACTAGGTCTCAGCTAAGCCATTAGAATGCTTCATCATCTAAAGGAGTACTAAAGTGAAACCTACTCAGTTTAGTCAGACAAATACTTTCAGAATTCGGTTATCATTATTTCATCATCATTTGTTATTACTAGAATAGCAAATGAAGCTCCCAGTATCATGTTTGAATTTGCCGCTGAAACTTCAGCACGTGAACATCAGCGTGTTGTGACGAATTTCAATGTATTTTCGCGCAATTTGGTCACATCTGTTGAATGAGATTTTTTGACACTTGCTATGTTCTGAAATGAAATGCAAGGAATTTTCTCCCAGAAGGGATTACGGTGGCCATCGCATACGCCGTCGAAATCTATGACGCTGTGGCGAGGTGGTGCGGCGTCTTCTAGGTGAGGTCGGCACGTGTATAGTCTTTTTGCGCGTTTTATAGCTTACCAAGTGGTTAGAGTGGTCGTTTTGGTGTTGGGAAATTGTGATATCTAATACGAGGGAAATAGTTTTTTAGTGTCCATTTAAAACACTAATGTGTGCCTAACCTAAGAACGGCATTATTTGTTTTCGGAAGTATTTGCTCTTTTCAATAATAAATAAATAATAGTTAAATCTAGTGTTCTGCACAAAATGTTCATTCCGAAGAGACTTGTACTCCTCATTATCTAACATAATGTTTACTAGTAGATAATTCTTGGAAAACGTAGTAAGAAAAAGCCCTTTAAGCGTATAGACCTCATAGAGGTTTGAGTATGGGCAGATCTTCTTCCAGCTAGTAAAAAATTACCAGCAATTTTAAAGCTTGAAGTTATACCTTTACAGAAAAACATGTTGTTCACTCAGCGACCTCAGGCGACTTTGAACCTGATCTTCAGGTGAAACACCATGTCAAAGTAGGAACAGGGCATGAGTCAGCTGAATTGTCACATCATCCGCGTCAAGTGAGGTCCAGTCAAGCCGCTTCCAAGATGCATTGTAATCGCGGTAAGCTGTAACAAGCAAGCACGTTTTCGCATTTTTGTGCGCCCATCAATCAAAAGTTACTTGAAATTTATTCTCTTGTACCATATATGAAGGATAACCTTTCCAATTTTTATGCGCCTTTAAAGGGCCCCTCACCAGGCCACATAGCAATTTTTAGTTAGATGCTGGAAGTTGTTGTGTGCCGAATGAAGAGCAGTATGCCGCAAGAATTTTTTCAAATCGGTTCATTACGAGCTGAGAAAAACAATAATTTGTAGCGGCGCGAAACCATGATGCGAGGAGGCGAGTTTCAAAACCTTGCCACTCGCCCCGTGTAGCCTTCGCAAGCCAAATCCCTTCCCTGCCCTCTTCACTTGACACATACGCATGAACACGTCATGCGCATGCATGGTCACGTGCGCATGACGTGCCCGAGCCAGCCCGAGCACGCGAGCGGCGTTGCACAGCCGCTACCCTTGTTTTTATGTAGCGGCCGTGGGCGTTTTGTCGGCGTTCTCTGTGGTGCACTGCCTGTTTCTGCGGGACGAGCATGAAAGTTGAGACATTTGTACGGGCACGAGAGTGGTGGTATCATGAGCCAGTGCCGCATTAACGTTTACTTAGACGCGGTAGAATAAATGAGCATAATGAGTGCTCGAACGCGCCAGAACATTACTTTCGTTTCCAGGGCTGGCGTCTGCTCGATGCGCTAACCGCGGGTGCACGAACGCATGGGAAAGAGAGGCACATTAGCCCCGCATCTCGCTGCAATCGCTGCAATTCACGAAAAAGAAAATGAAAAAGACGCACAAATTCCCTTTGTGTGTCTCATTATTTCTCTCAAGTTTTATTAATATATTCAAGCAACAAATTACAGAAACTACACAGGTCGTGTCAAATAATTATCGCAGTGTCACGTGCTACTGTTGGCGACGTCAGAGCACAGTCGTCTACGTAGGGGAGCGGCGTCACAGCACTACCATCTACGTAGGGCCATTTTCTCATGTACGTCATCTCCTCATTCTCTAAAACGCGCGCCCGCGAGAGGAAGGGCAGGCAGCGTTCACCTTGAAATTTGGCCCATTTCCGCGGCGCGTAGCGTTGCAAATTTTGGCACACGTGATCGTGAACGCTCAGTGTATGCATTGCGCTCGTTAGCTCAAAATTGTCAAACCTGGTGAGGGGCCCTTTAAGAAATGCATCATGCTAACAATTATTTATGCAAGATGTAGTACAGCTACACGCATTCGGTAGCGGTTATCACTGTGTTTTTAAGCTTTTTGAATAGGTTTGCAGTTTTGCACCTCTGGACGCGCCGAGGTATCCCGTCCAGCCTCGACTATTTCGCAAGCGTTTTACAGCCCCGCTCAAATTCTCCGCAGTGAACAAGCATATAAAAATACTGACATGGTTCCTACTTAGCCTAGGATGACTCGAAGGCGAAAGCCATCGTCTTTTTCTTCTGAGTCGACGTATTCCTCCTCCCCCGCGCCTCTTCGAGAGCGTTCTCCGTGGACTTTGTCGTTCACTGCCTCCAGCATCGCAGGCATTGCAAGCTTCCTGCACGTCACTTGGTTTTGCACTGCCTCCGTGATCGGTCCATTTTTGACCAAACGACGCCATGTGGTGACGTCATCATGAGATTCGACATTTATGTGACGTCATAAAATTTCGGCGAGATGTGCGTCATAATGACCTCATTTGGCGACACCATCAAGTGACGATAATCTTTTGCATCACTCGCGTTGACGCCGCCGACGCTGGACGCTGCCGCTGACGGACAATTTTCGAGTTAGATCAGACATCTAAGGCTTTTGCCTTCAAATATATATTACTTTGGGTAGACCATACCTTTAGAACTTGTTATCAACGTCCTCCGCACCATCCGTTATTCATTAGCATACGCTTTTACTGCATTATTCGCACCTTCCCTCTTGCGTTAGAGCAGCCATTTATGAATGAAAAAACTGTGCTGTTGATTTTGCTATTTGATAAAAATGTTGCATTGGATTAGCTCGGCTATTCCAGGATAGCGTAGCGTTAAAGAAGGTTCCGCTCATTGTTCTTAGCTTTCCTGATTGTCAAGGATTAGCTTGATTATGATGATTACTGCTGCTCCAATGACACAGACATGGTATGCATATTACGTGGCAAATGTATACTTGTTTTGCCATGCAACTACTTCGGGATCCGATGAGTTAAGCTTCTCCGCTCTTCTGCGCGGTTGAGCAGCATTTGCGCTCTCCTTCGCCATGGCTAAAACCACACTGGCAAACGCCAGTCACAGGCGCTATCAAGCGGCTGCATGGCAGTGTCAGAACGCGACTGCACAGTGAAGGCGAAAAGCTGCGCGCGCGCCGGCGCCAGTGCGCCGGCGTGGCTATGACGTCACTCCTCGGCTACGACATCACTCCTCTGGAAATCGCAAACTGGCGGTAGCGACTAGCGCGCGGCAGCGGCGGAGTGCGCGGGTTGTGCCGGCTCCGATGCGCCAGCTGTGTCGCATCACTGATCCTCGCGCTTGTGCAGCACGGCTCTTGAGGAGCCACGCGAAACTGGCTCGGCTAGGCCAGTGTAGTTAACGCTACAATAAATTCCTTTGCTTACCTCTTTATGTTACCTTCTGATACTGATTTCGTTTTTAGCTGTATTGATCTATTTACTGCATAATAATCGCTAATAGCTCTGAAAATATGTTTCATAATTTAAAGCAGACAATTTAATCTATTTTGATTTCTCGAATAAGATATTTTGTGCTTAACGGCAACTTCATTCAATGATCTTTTTTTTTTCTGAGGTCAGTTGCCGCTTCAGAAATCACTCTATTTAAGACATCGTTCACCCTTTTAACGTAATTTCCTTCTGGTTCTAAAGCGCCGTATTTATTCTCAAACGCAATCCTAAAATATTGTTTTTTTTTACCTTGACTACAGATACGTTAGCTTTCTATATACTGAATAACTTTGTTCTCTTTCTATTCTCGCTGACAGCAATTCTCGCCTCGCTAACCAGTGATCATGACACTGTACCTTTCCAGTTCTTTGCCCTGTACCAAGCCTTTGTCTGCGCCGAGATTGAATTCTATTGAACTTTTTTGCTTCTACCGCAGACATTCTAATTGTTGACTGAGTATTATTTCTTTTTTGTTTCAGAAAAGGGTGTTTATTATACGTATCGATTTCTTACAGCGACTTTTTCAAGCATTTATCTGTTGCTATTCCTACAGCAGATGACGTACTTGCTGATTACCTCTCCTTCGTGTTTTCTTCCTCATTCCCCGGTGTCATTTGGTGCCTCCCATAGGTGATGAAGTAGCTGAAGAAAGGCTGTTACGTGCAAAAATGTCATTGTTCGTGCCCTAAACGCTCAAGACAGAAGATTGAGAAAGCTGATGTGGTTCAGAGGAATCCTTCACTTGTTTTCGTACTTCGTGTAGCAATCAGAGGTATGTAACCTTTGGCCTTGTTAACCTACCGCAAATGTCCCAAGCATGATTGGGGTTTTTCACCCTGAAGCATTGTCGCATCGGCTGACATGGAACGACGAGACGTATAGCAGCGTGCAAAAAGCGTTAATACTAAAGTTGCCTAGACGTTTGCGACCACACTGCCCATATTACTGTAGTATCGAGTTCTAGGGGAGATCGACATTACTCCAATACGCTAAATTATTACGCTAGCTTACTTCATTACGCTACGGGGCGATGATGTGCATATTTTGCCTAGCGGACATATGCGTCTTTGCGGTATGTTTGACTAAAGCTTGAGGAGTCATAGATATGCAATGTTACTGAATTGACATAAATACGGATAGTCGGCACTGCCACCCAAATTGATGTTGTCCTGAAAAGACGCTTGCATGGGGTCTTTTCTGAACTTATTCAAATAACTGGCGTGGCTCTCAGGTAGAATACTTGACTGCCATGCGGAATGCTTGGGTTCGCTTCAGGCTGGAGCATGAGTTCTATTATTAAATGCGAAGCTTTCCTTAGCGAACCTCTGACACTTTGAGCGTGTCTATCTATCTATCTATCTATCTATCTATCTATCTATCTATCTATCTATCTATCTATCTATCTATCTATCTATCTATCTATCTATCTATCTATCTATCTATCTATCTATCTATCTATCTATCTATCTATCTACCTACCCCGCCACGGTGGTCTAGTGGTTATGGCGCTCGACTGCTGACCCGAAGGTCGCGGGATCGAATCCCGGCAGCGGCGGCTGCAGTTTCGATGGAGGTGAAAATGTTTGAGGCCCGTGTACTTATATTTAGGTGCACGTTAAAGAACCCCAGGGGGTCGAAATTTCCGGAGCCCTCCACTACGGCATCTCTCAGAATCATATGGTCGTTTTGGGACGTTAAACCCAGATATTATTATTATTATCTATCGATCTATCCACCTACATCATCGTGCTCTCATGATCGCCGCCTTAACTTGGTGCAGACGAAAATTGGCATTGGAGGAAAAGAGGATTTGACGAATATGACTGTATGGTCTTGACATGAATAACGGGAAAATCCTTCCGCGTAGGTCATCAAACCCATTCTTCCAGACACATATGCACATACCCGTATACGGTAAGCGGGTGCGCGCCACAGGAGACTGACAGTTTATATCTTGCCAGGAACGGCGAGGACAGGCATTGGTAATTTACATCTGACAGGGTAAAGAAAAACTGACATTGGCAGCGTTGACCCGAGTAATAGAAAGAATGAATGTCAGGATCCCAACATGTATTGAACCCAAGCATTGTGCGTCGCAATCAGGTATTCTACCACAGATCCATATGACTTCCTGATACTGCTTTAGAAAAAGACCCTGTGCTGGCGTAATATCTGTCCAGCGTCAATTGTTGTTGCAGTGCTGGCTATCTAATTGTATAACAAAGCAATAAACATAACATATGTACACCAATGATAAAGGTATGATAAAGGCGTCATGCCGGGTTAACGTCAATTGTGGTTCCTGTGTTGGCTGCGCTTTCGTAGAAGAAGAAGAAGAAGAATAGCGAAACCTTATTAGCGTAAGACTTCGTTGTCTCTAAAAATAGGCATCGCGAATTCTAACCAACATTACACGTTTGTTCCTATCATTCAGTAAGCTATATACAAGCGTTGCTTGGCAGCGGAAAATACGCTACTATGATAGTAACTACGATATTCACATCGCCGCAACGTAAAGTGCACTTCGTTTCGAGAATACGCACGCGTGTGCTCTAAAATGAGTGCTGACGTTACACACCATAAGATATCCTTGACCATAATCACACCATAACGTATCCTTGAAACGCCAGTGTAGGCGACGTTCCCGGTAATGCCACGACGTGCACCCAACTGCTGAGCTTAAAAACACAGATGAATCCACCTCGTAACGTCTGGCTAACTGCCAAACATGCAGCATAGACAACTACTCGCTGACTGCTTCGCATAAAACCGACTGCCACAAGGCGTGGGATCTGCCCAATTGTTTGCTTCTATTGGCATATTTATGACATCGAGAGCACCGCCAACCCCGGCCAGCATAATATGTGACACGGGCTTCTTCCCACTGCCAGGCTAAGACTTCCAAAATGTGGGTTGATATAAAATGTGAATCACGTATGACGCATACCCGCACACCATGGGTCGCGTATGCGCGTATGTGACGTACGTGACTGTTCGAAAGGATTGCATGATGTACATGAGAGTGAAATCGCGTTATTAATGCGAAGCGAACCGAAGGCACTTTAACCGTTTCTATCTATCTATCTATCTATCTATCTATCTATCTATCTATCTATCTATCTATCTATCTATCTATCTATCTATCTATCTATCTATCTATCTATCTATCTATCTATCTATCTATCTATCTATCTATCTTTTCCGCGGAAGTGTTTGTGATTGCTAAACAGCTATAAATACAAAAATACAGAAGGAGTGAAAAAATGGCGCAATTTCTTATTTCTTCTCGGATTTCCAAATGTTCATTATATATTCTAGCTGTCTGTGAAATGCATAGGCCGCATTTACAGAACTACAAGGCAACATATAAAGAGGTACCCCTTAGTATGGTGGCGAAAAAATAAAACACGGTTTTTTAATTCATGTAAAGTACCTTACATACTCAAAAATGCATTGCGTGAAAGGAGCATGAAAACCTTATGTACATGGCTATACCCGACTTAATTTTATACAATCAGTAACAAAATACGGAAAAATTGACGACGATTGTCGATGAAATCCTGACTAGAGATAGTCTAGGATGAAGGAAAAAGATCATTTCAAAGATTTCATGACTCCATCCAGCTAGGAATTGCTGATATTAGAGATAAATACATTATTTTTCAGCGTTCCTGGCACGTGACTACCCGATTCATTTTCGACGTCGGTATATGCATATTTATGGACGATAAATGCCAGTTAATGAGTTATATTTTGTAAGACCGTGTAAACGAATAAATGTATCCGAAGGAATTGAGAGAGAGATAACAACTTTTAATGATATTTCTAGAGATGAGCACATCATTTCACAAGGCGGAACCAATTTCGGTCACTTGAAATGTGCTTTTGATTCGATTGTTAGCGACCGTGATTGCTCATTCTGAGTGCGGATGAAGTTGACGCAATCTAATAGCTCGAAGTCTTGAACATACATTCATGGTTAGCACCAAGAATATCAAACGACTAATAAAGCAGTTTTGAATGAAAGAAGGAATATATGGAAGCGAGCAACAAAAATAATATAAAATCCTTCATTCCTACAGGAGTACTTGTAGAACTGCTAAGATTTATAAGGTATGTGTAAACGTAGTTTGGATCATAGTGCTTCGCACGTGAACAATGTCTGCTCAGTGACGTCACAAAGAGGGTTGTTGCCCTGTTCACTTTCTTGGTATGCTGTGACATTATGAAGTGAGATTATGAAGCATGAGTCTGGACTGATAGCCAGCTATAACGTGCAAGAGTTCTGGCCTTTTGCGCTATAACAGTTGGTGTTAAGATGCGTTGCTATTAATAACTTTATTTAAATGCTGCGTACGTTATCCTTACATTAACCTATACACGACGCCGTTCATCGCTCTTGGTTTCCTTGAAAGATATTTCTGCGGAGATTACGTAAATTCATTGTTTTCAATACAATTTATATTGCGGATAAAAAAGACGTAGTTAATGCGCATTCCTTTGGTCAACTTTTTGCGAAAGTTGCCATCATATCACTCTGCGTCAATTTTTACCGACGAAAAACACCTGTAGTAAGCCTTCGTGCTACAATGAGTCTGCACGAATATATCGGTTGGAGCTTGATTACGCGACGATTTGCAGCCATTCTACAATTTCACGTACGTACTTCATAAAATAAAAACAGATTTCACGACCACTATTGTCAGCAGATACTTTAATACCGGGGGAAGGGTAGGTAGCAGCGGGGCGCTCGCATCCCCCACACTCATTCATTCGGGACCCTCGTTCCTTCTGGCCACATACCTTAGGAGCCCCTATTAGAGGCTACTTCCGTTTATTGCTTCCGGAATGCTCACGGGATTTGCTAGCCTTTTTGCGAGCGCTATCTGCAAATGTCAGCGCATATCTGAACCTATTCTGCCACTTATTACATAAAACGTGCTTTTGGCCCTCCACTAACATGAATTTATAAATATTTCTTTCGTTTGCATGGCCATCGCCAATATAGTGCCCTTTTCAGAGCACTTCAGCAAGCCTATCATTCACACGTTGCTGAGGACAAGTTTACATGTCCAGTTTATAGTTTACTTACCAGTCTTGTCAAATGCAATAATGCCACTACTAGGTTCAACAACACTGGATTCCCTTGTTCGAAGCAGCAACAGATGTCTCTCTTTGTATTAACGCCGTAGGAAAATTGCGCTTTCAGAATTTGCAAAAAGCATAGGCAGCAGACAATTTAAAATTACTATTCTTCAATTGATTCATCAATAAAATCCATGCTTGGAACACAAGTGCGGTTTCAAAACTCTCAATTTAAGTGAACTATTTTCACCGATGCACTGAATTCTAAGGTGCGTGGTCTGCAATACGTTTATTAAGGCAAACCCTTATAACATGTAGGCGGGTATGGTGGCGCCAACTATAGATATCTCATGTTTGGGTATGGTGGCGGGATTCGCGGAGGTCGGGCGGAAAGCAGGCCCTGTTTATCTTTCTCGCTGGGATACAAAAATTCGCAATTTTTTCGACTTTGTTATTAAGCACATCAAAACAGTTGCATTCTGAAAATACTTATATTTTTGTAGGTCTGTTTCTTCGTTGAGATATTGATTGAAGGGAAGTGACAGCCAGCGTACTATGCCAACTTATAATTCCGAGGGAACTTATGGTTCTCATAATTACTCCAAAGTCACGTTTTATTTATGCTATCGTAAATATCGTTCCAAAAAGAGCACTAGTCATGTTAACTTTATCCATTTGTCGGAAAGGAGAAATATTTTGCTCGTTAGCAGCATAATAATAAATACTATAAAGTTGGGAGTTATAAGTGCACTGAAAAACATTTTCCTTGCTCGTACTTTTCACAAAACAAAAGACTTCATATTAATCACTCTGTAAAAAATTCGTCAGATCCCACACCTTGTGGGGATCGATTTTTTGCGAAGGAGGCAGCGAGTAGATATACGCTGCACTTCTTGTCTTTGAGCTAAGCGTTACGATGTGGATCGACGTGATTTTGCAAGTCCAGTATTTGTGTGCAGATCGTGTGCTTACCAGACACGTCGACAACACTGTTGTTTCAAATGTAATTTATGGTCTCACGTAACGTCAGCACTCACGTTAGAGCACACAAATCCTCATTATTGCATTAAGTGTATTTTACGATGCGATGACGTCAATATCGTACGCATCTATCGTTAGCGGATTCCTCCGGGGCCGGCCACCACTTGAATATAGCTAGCTGAATCATAACGATACAAATGTTACGTTTATTAGACTGCTATAAAAGAGGAGCGAACACTGGAACCAAAGACGCCAACCTGGCACGACGCTTGTATTGCAGGAGTACATATGTAGTGCTTATTGCTTTGTTAAAAGTTAGATAGCCAGCACCACAACCACAAGTGACGTTGCACCGGCATTACGCTTCCATAGGTTGTTTTCTATAATCAGTTTAGAGAACTGGTGTGGCTCTGCATTCCTATGATTCAGCAAGCTATATTGAAGCATTGCTCGACCCCGGAGGAATACATTAACGAATGTTACATATGATATCCACATCACCTCACCGTAAAGTGCACTTCGTCCACCAGAACGACGTAGTTCCTCTTCATTTCTTACGAGGCTGGGCGATGGCCTCATGCTGACCGACGATGATGCCATATTGATTGACTGCCGCTTTGTAGACTAGGCTACATATGCCACATACGCCCAGGTAGTCTACAAATACGACAAACACCATCCACTGATATTGGTCTACGTAGCACTATCCAGACCTACCAGCCTCGACGGCCTATACGTCACCAATGCGAAGGGTGGCTTCAGGTTCCGACATGTCGCCGGCTCTGTCGGCAGACAATTTGTCGGCGAAATGACCGAGGCATCCACGAATTCCAACAGCTCCACCATACCACATACTTCACTATACATGGACCCCTCGTCACCACGATCACGACCGGATCCTATAAAAAATCGTGACCAGCTGCCGGTGCTCTCTGATCACGGTGATGATGCCCTTGTTCAAGAACTGTCAAGAACTTCTTGCACACATGCACACGGGTTCGTGAAACGTGCGTGCGTTCTCGGGACACGTATAAGCACTACATATTAGCTTACCGCTTCTGCTGTTGGTAATACCCACATTGCCATTGGCAGCGTTACCCAACCGTGAACAACTGGTTATATAACACATATGCTGCTCTTCGACATATATAAGTGTGCGTATATAATTTATACAAATCTTTAGCGTCATTTTGTATCCTGTCGCTGAGTAAAAAAAGGTTACGCCACAGTCACCAATCCGCCGCAGGCTTCGCATAACATCGACTCCCACGGTACGTGGGATCTGCCGAATTATTATTCTTTGCATTCGCCAAGTCAGCGCTGACCATGGCGGCTTTCCTTAACGATCTCGCACTTAAATTGCCAATGTCTTTTCTCGCCGTTGCTGGGCAGATACAAACTGCCAATCACCTGTAGCGCATACGCACATACCGTGGTCCGTGGTAAACGGGTATGCGCCCCACGTGTCTAGAGGAAATTGTTTGACGACGTACGCGACATTAGTTTCACGTTATTCATGCCATGTCCAGACAGTAATATGCGTGAAATCATCTTACCCTCCAATGCCAATTTTTGTTTACACGAAGTTAAGGAAGCGATCACGAGAGCACCCAGACGTTGGCGGATAGATAGATAGATAGATAGATAGATAGATAGATAGATAGATAGATAGATAGATAGATAGATAGATAGATAGATAGATAGATAGATAGATAGATAGATAGATAGATAGATAGATAGATAGATAGATAGATAGATAGATAGATAGATAGAAACGCTCAAGGTGATTT
The DNA here is from genome assembly GCF_013339695.2 of Rhipicephalus sanguineus. Taxonomy (NCBI): domain Eukaryota; kingdom Metazoa; phylum Arthropoda; class Arachnida; order Ixodida; family Ixodidae; genus Rhipicephalus; species Rhipicephalus sanguineus. The sequence continues at coordinate 52,019,661 of NC_051183.1, forward strand.
AGGATCGCTAAGAAATGCTTCGCATTTGATAGTGCGCGATAGTTTAATGCTTGATTTGAGTAAGGGCCTAGAATTGTCAACGTCCGCGTCAAACTAATTTCAAGACACTCTTTAATACCCCTGTCACACGGCCACCACCGAACTCCGTTTATCTCTGTTCCGCATTGAACGACTTAATGGAGCTTAACCAGAATGGACTGGTGGCCGTCCTACACGACTCGGTGCAAGCTTTCGACGTTTGCCGCATGGCGCAGAAACAGCGCTGCTGCGCTCGTCGAAACGTCCAATTGTTTTGCCTGTGCAGTCGCCTTTAAAGCAACAAAAACGTGTTTTTGTGTGTTGATGAAGTGCTCGGAATCACCATTGCTGTCACAGTGCTTGTGCGTGCTCCTCACACGGCTATTCCACTTGCGATGCAAATCTCGCGGTTGATCAACAAGTGCTGGTCTCCTTCAACGACGCCCTCCATGTTTCCTGGTTTGGAGTGCCGACGGTGACGCTGGTGCGAGAGGGGAGGGGGACATAGTCTCCCAGCACATTCAAGGCGTGCTTTTCTGGAGCGTGTGTGGTGGTAATGCTTTTTCTGTGGATAGTGGTATCGACTCGGGTTTCAGGTCACTGATTTCACCATTAAGCTTACGAAATCCACACCAAGGATGAATTCTCTCGAACAAATCTGTATCACTACGAAGCTTACAGGATAAATCTCGTTGCTAATGGTGACTCTCGCTGTGTGCGTTCGCGCCGGCATCACTACGTGTCCTCCAGCAGTCCGAATTTCGGGGCCTTCCCAGGCTGTCCTAACTTTCTTCATCTTCGTAGCGAACGGTCCACTGATGACAGAATAGTCGGCTTCGGTGTCGACGACAGCTGTAACACTGTGGCCGTCCATAAGAACGTCGAGGTCGCTGGTTCGTCGTCTTGCGCTGCGGTTTTGTCGCGACGTTGGATCACGGCTACGACGGTTTGTCCCGCTGCTTACGCATTGCCTCCTCAGGTCTTCTTTGGGCCACGAAGTTTCGACGTAAGGTCCTCGTTCGGCTTGCGGCGTGTTCTGTGGCGGCGTCGTCGGCAGCGGCGGAGTATCTTCGGTATTTCGTCGTACAGCGACCGCACCTCCATCAGTTGCTGCCCTTAGTTTTCCAATTTGGGCTAGCGGAACGGCCCCGAGTAGGACCGGTGTTTTGGCGGCGCTGAGATGACATGGGCTGGCGACGGCAATCGGGAAGGTCTTCGGGGTGTACACTGCGCTCCTGAGAGGTAGTCAGCGATGTCGTGAGGCCGTTCGCCCAGCTGTGGACACGGCGCGTTGACAGCGAAACAACGCAGCCCCATCTGTCGGTACTGGCAACGGTGGTAGATGTGGCTGGCTTCCCAGCAGTGGTAGCAGAGCGGGCGCTTTTTCTAGGGCGCGCCAACGTTGCTTTTTCTCGGCGTGTAGCGTGGGCCGACTGGCGGGCGGTATAGTGTCGGTGATGGTGGTGGCGCCTGGCGACGGTATTGAGGCTGCGCGGCATGATGACGTGGGAGTGAAGGGGGGCGGGGGCAGTGTGTCGGGCTGCAGCAGCGTAGCTCAAGGCTTTCGGCTGAGGCTGTGATGGTTCAGGAACCCCAAGTGACTGCCGAAATTCTGCTCGAACGGCGTCTGCAATGGAGTCCACATGAGGCTGTAGTGAGGGTAAGAGCTTGCCCACTTCCTCCTGCACGATCGTTCGGATCCTTTCGCACAGGTCGTTTGAGCCGAAGGCATGAACAGCTTGGCTGTCTTGAATCGATCAGCGATTACACTGGCGGGTGCGCATTTCCAGCGTCTTCTCAATAGTCGTCGATTCTCAGACGAATTCTTGGACTGTCGAGGGTGGGTCCCGCATGAGCCCAGCGAAGAGCTCTTGCTTTACTCCTCGCATGATGTAGCGGACTTTCTTGTCCTCGGGCATGGCAGGGTCAGCGTGGCGAAATAGTCAGGTCATTTCCTCTGAAAAGATGGCCACGCTTTCATTTGGGAGTTGGACCCGTGTCTCCAGCAAGGCCGCGGCCCTTTCCTTTCGGACGACGCTTGCGAACGTCTCCAGGAAAGCGCTGCGAAAGACGTCCCATGTTCGAAGAGTGGACCCCCAATTTTCGAACGAGGTCATTGCTGCGTCTTCCAGGTAAATGTAGACGTGGCGCAGCTTGTCCTCGGAGTCTTAGTTGTTGAATGTTGAGACCCTTTCCAACGTCTCGAGCCAGGTTTCGGGTTCTTGACTTGGTGGTGCATGGAATATCGGCGTCTCTCTGGGCGGCTGCATCACGACAGCTGCAGGGGACACTGCGGCTGTCATCGTGCCCGTTGTCTTCATTGCCATGGATCTTGGCTTGTCCGGTAGGAGTCCATACTGGGGGGCTAGTCCTTATAGTCTGCGGCTGGCTGGACTTTCCGTGATGGTGTCGGTGTCTTCGCACGAATTGGGCTGGGTTCACGGCTTGACGGGGACGTCCGGAACATGAAGGAACAGCACCTTCACCAGAAGTCACGTGGTCGTGACGTCGACGAAGGCCGCAGTCGGCGTGGTCAAGATGAAACTGTTTATTTGGCCGAACTTGTCGTTGGGAAAAAGAAAGTCAAACTACAGCAATAAGCACTGCACACTGATAGCGGCGAACACAGCGTCGGCCGTCGATATACTGCTCAGCAGTAAGACGTGTTGGCATTTATATATGCGGGATCGAGCATGCGAGCCTTATCGCGTATATATATATATATATATATATATATATATATATATATATATATATTCCTACGAAACTTTGCCACCATCATATCACCGCTGACGAAGCTCCTTGGAGGTAACGGACCCCTAAAGTCGTGGTCGTCCGAGTGTGACGACACGTTCGCAAAGCTCCGTCGTTTGTTGACGTCTCCTCCCATACTACGCCACTACGATCCTATGGCCCCGACGGAGGTACACACGGATGCCAGCGGTGTAGGCCTCGGCGCTGTGCTTGCGCAGCGCAAGCCAGGGTTCCCCGAATATGTCGTGGCATACGCAAGCCGTACGCTTACCAGAGCCGAGGCCAATTACACGGTCACGGAAAAAGAGTGCCTGGCGATCATCTGGGCCCTTACAAAGTTTCGACCTTACTTGTATGGCCACCCATTTGATGTCGTCACCGACTATCATGCACTATGCTGGCTGTCGTCACTGAAGGATCCCTCAGGCCGTCTCGCCCGCTGGGCACTTCGCCTGCAAGACTACGACATCCGAGTGCTGTACCGCAACGGACGCCAGCATGCTGACGCCGACGCCCTCTCGCGCTCTCCCTTGCCTGACGACAATGCCCCTTGCTCAGTATCTCACATAGCTGTTGCTTCAATCGACGTTCACACCATCGCTACCGAACAGCGCAAGGATAAATGGATCACCTCGCTGATCGACTTGCTCACTGATCCGTCCGCAACACCATCCACTCGCGCGTTGCGTCGTCAAGCCCACCATTTCGCCGTGCGCGGCGACCTGCTGCACCGACGCAATTACGACGCCGACGGCCGCCAGTGGCTACTAGTGATACCCCGCACTCTGCGTTCTGAAATATGCGAGGCCTTCCACTCTGACCCGCAATGCGCGCACTCTGGGGTATCCAAAACTTACCACCGCATTCGACAACGATACTTCTGGCGAGGGATGTACCGCTACGTGCAGAAGTTCGTTCGCTCCTGCCTCGATTGCCAACGCCGAAAACCTGCAACGCACGTGTCGCCACCAGGTCTACAACCATTACCGTGCCCTAACCGTCCGTTTGGGCGCGTGGGCATCGATTTGTACGGACCACTTCCTCTGACTTCGGCTGGTAACCGCTGGGCCATCGTCGCTGTTGACCATCTAACGCGATACGCCGAAACCGCCGCCCTCCCAGCGGCTACAGCGCGCGATGTTGCCTCCTTCCTACTACACCGATTCATACTGCGTCACGGACCACCCCAAGAGCTTCTCAGCGATCGAGGCCGTGTCTTCTTGTCGGAAGTCGTGGAAGCCATTCTCAAAGAGTGCCATGCTGTTCACCGCAAAACTACTGCTTACCACCCGCAGACGAATGGCCTAACCGAACGCTTTAACCGCACGCTCGGCGACATGCTGTCAATGTACGTCGCCGCCGATCACACCAATTGGGATGCCATTCTTCCCTTCGTCACCTACGCCTATAACGTCACCTACGCCTATAAATTATAAAGAGGTTTATTAGCGGCGACGATACTCGACGATACAGCGACAGTCAAGGCGGGGCCGACTCTCAGCGCGAGCTGCGTTCTCTTCGAGCCGAAGAGGGCGACCCACTAGAAGGTGCTCGAGAGGACGACCCATTACGAAGTTCGAACGCTTCGCTACAATATATATATATATATAGGAAGAGGGTTCAGTCTTCTAAAAAAATGTTTATTTATCGACGTTTCGATCGGAGACCGATCTTCCTCAAGACGGAGGCTTTGATGCGCTTTTTATATCGTCGTCCTCCGAGCCGAGAGAGAGAAAAGAAAAAAAAGAAGAAAATAATAATAAAATAAAAAATAAAAAGGACAACAAAAGACAAATATGTAGATGTACATAGATCGTACCGGTGGATACATGAAGTATCCTGTCGACAGGAATCCTGTCGGATTCCTGTCGTCCACTGTCGAGCTCCACTTCTCCGACTCTCCCCTCCTCACCTGTTCCTGAAGCTTGGACAAAATAAGTGAACGCCTCACGTTTTCGGTTCCGCTCATCCACAGCTGCTCGTGAAGCCTGGTGAGGGGATTAAGCTTCACCAGAAGTGATAAGCGTTTTAAAAAAGGTCAACTCAAAGAGTTAGCACAAGTCCAGGAAAAGTGTAGATGGATGGCACATTCAATGAAAAACAGGCAGGCACGATCTCCGGCCTGTGGCTCAATCCAATACTTCCGAAAAAAAAATGGAAAATACCCTTCAGATTTTCGGCGGGAATCTTCTAGACCGCGAATTGAAGACAGTATGCCTGGATTGATATTTAGTCCAGCCTTCAATGTATTAAATTTATAAATCATATCTACTTCGCGCTGTTCACGCTCCCTTGTACCGGAGAAACACGCTTTATAAGAGTGTAACATTGATTAAATCAAATGGATGGTTGTCGGAGTTTACGTGCTGAGACAGAGGAAGATGCGGAAGCGAATTAACATGGGAACGATGGTTATTAAAGCGGGTGCGGAAGGCCGTGTCTGTCTGACCTATGTATTGAATACTGCATACTCCGCACTCGAGAAGGTATACTACATCAGAGCTGTCAGAGTTAAGGTTTGAGTGAAGAGAGTATTTGAAATTGGAATGCGTGCTTTCAGCAACGTTGATTTCCCGTATGTGTTTGCACACCTTGCAGCGAGCCTTGCCGCATGGCTGACATCCAATTATTGGTGGCTTATCAGTTGCCGAACGAACAAGATAATTCCTAATGTATTTGGGGCGTCGAGGGAAAGGAAACATATATACACACATATATATATATATATTGCCGCAAGTCTTATATTTCATGAGTGTAAGCTTCACCCACAAAGACTGTGGGCAACGCGCTGCGCAGGCCTCGCCGTGATGTGTAGGAAGCTTCGCGATTGTTTTGGAACAGTCTGTTAAGATTGCGCGCCGCACGAGAATGTTCCAGCTTTGTCGAGAGATAACGCCGCCACCAGCGATATCGCTGGAAAGTTTGATAGCGCCTGTATAAAAGCCGACGCGCTTGAGTGCTTGTCAGTTGATCGACGGACGACGCCCTGTTCGCCTCCGACACTCCCACAGAATCTCTCCCACAGCACTCTCCCACAGAATCAACGAGAACCCTGGGCGATTGACGTGCCTCCGTGACCAATCGTAGCGCTCAGAAAGAGAATGATTTAATTAATGTATTTATTTACACACACGTTAGTCCAGACGCGCGGGACGCTAAGGAAACGATCGAGCGCGTGAAAACAGACCCAGACGGCACCACATGTATCATAATAATATCTGGGGTTTAACGTCCCAAAACCACGATATGATTATGAGAGACGCCGTAGTGGAGGGCTCCGGAAATTTCGACCACCTGGGGTTCTTTAACGTGCACCTAAATCTAACCACATGTATTTTTTCGAAAAGGAAGGGGGGGGCGCACATTTAGTCTTGTATTGTGGCCAGAGTCTTCCCACAGCTGGAGCGGGTCTTATGTGTGTACACGGCCCGGCGCCGCGAGCTAACCGCCGAGCCATCTGAACTTGTACGCCGCGTGTGTGATGTGTAGAAGCGACATGTGTCTTTTCCCCTTGCTCTCGCCGCTTCTTATCTACCGTACGAAGATAAGACGGGCATAGCCCACCGCCACTTTTGCCGCTGTTCTTTCCCTCCTTCGTTTTGTCACTGTTGCTTCCTTCGTGAGTTCTCGCTTCCTTTTTCTATTTCCTCTCTCTCTCTCTTTTTTTGAAAGTATTGTCTGGCCCCCAAACTGGGTGGGCGGCTCTTGTGCAGCGGGTTCGGCAATGGCCGTTTCATTTCACTTACATCCTTTGAAGAAGGCTGGTCCTCCAGCCGAAACTGTCAGGGTAAAATAAATATTTGTTTCCTATATTATAGTACGAAGTCTTTCACAATTTTTTATTACGGTAGCCAGAAGTTCTCGTTATCCACATATATATATATATATATATATATATATATATATATATATATATATATATATATATATATATATATATATCAGGAACGAGAGGCTATTCCTAGGAACGAAAGCATGTAGGCTGCATCGTGGTGGTCGATCCTGGTCACGTTGCGACTTGGCTTGAGAAGTCTCAGCGTACTCTGGCGGGCCAAATCAACCTTGTCGTTGTGGTCGTAGTTATCGGGCACTCTGCCATCCGGCATAGAAAGCTGCCGATGGGGACTCTGGCGGGCGTCATTGTCTATGCCATCCTAGTCGTAGGTCTCGCTGACGACTGTAGCACGTAGAATGCACGTAGGAGCAAGGCAGGTGACTGTAGACGACGTACGAAAACAAATCGGTCGTGCGGATCACGATTGGTCACAGTGTGCTGGTGTGGTAGTATGCTGCTTATCAGCTAACCGAGACCCACAGCCAGTGCCGGCGCGCCACGGGACTTGTTTTCTGGCAGCTCCGCTGCCACCGTGCCAGTGCGCCACGGATTTCGGCAAGCAGTGGGTGCTGAGTAGATTATCCGTGCATTCAAGCGGAGGATTTCATGCCAACAGGGGTCAGAAGCGGTGTCAGATGAAAGATACTTGGTCTGCGTGGCCATTTCTCGGCTAACAACGACTTCAGCTATGCTCGTCGTCATGGCTTCGTTGACCTCACTAAGCACCCTTCTGGAGTCGGAAGCGATGTCGTAGGGAAGAAACGCATGCGGTATGGGAAGCACGTTTGTGAGAATAATGTGTTCTTTTATTTGGGGTTCATTTACAGAGAGTTCGCTCAGCATAGAATGGCCGCCTCCTTGTGCCTCCCCGGCCTGCGCTGAAAACCGAGGATGCTGCATCAACGGCTCACGAAGCCTCTCATTCCTGATATCTGTAGGTAAGTCCATAGGCGTGCGCAGACGGGGTTCAGGGGGGCGGCCGCCCCCCTAGTGAACTAAGAAGAGGGGGACGCAAAGTCTGCCCCATACTTTGATATAATAGGGAGGGGGTTCCGTGATGAACTTTCGCCTCCCCTGAAGGGGCACCCTGCTCACGCCTATGATTCCGGCCATGACTGTGGCTTGAGGCCGTCGTAGCTCTGCCATGCCTTGGCTGGACCTCGGAGACGGTCTATGGCAAGAAGCCGTTTATGATCGTCAGGCCAGGCGTGACGAGAGCCGAGCGTCTGTACCCAAACTTCGGCATCATCCTGCAAACCAGAGAATTCTGGAAGTTCCGAAAGAGCCAGAGGTGGTAGGGCGGCAGGCCGGATACAAGAGCTCAACGACGCCAAGCGGTCGAGTTGTTGCATCTACGTGATGGTACGCATGAGCTCTATGACAAGGTCCGGTGAGGCACAAGCATAGCCAGGATTCATGTCCGGGGAGTATGCGGTGATAGCAGCACTCACGTCGGCGAGATCCACTGCCAAGGAAGCCTAGACGGCATCCCTTGGAGGCTCAGATGTTGAGTGAGTCCTGGGCGGGAGGATGTCGCAACGGGAAACGTTAAAGGCGTTCCCGGGCAACCGTTGTGCACCGTCGTGGCGAGGTCGGGGTATGGCTGCCCTTGGTCTACTGAGGAGGCTTGAAAGCCGTCCTAGAATGGTGGCACAGGTGCTTCCGTCAGTAGCAGGGTCCTGCTGTCCATGATCGAGCAAGCGTAGGCGGCGTTCCTTAGATGGAGATACCCGTAAGGCCGACGGCCTATGAACACGTACAGGTGGCTTCAGCCTTAAAGTTCAGTTGTCGTAGAGTGCGCCATTGTAGTGTATCAGACAGAGACGATGCCCTTCCATCGGGCAAGCTGTTCTAACCTGACTTCGTTCTCTTATTTTCTTGCTTCTTAGCCCTAGCTCCCCGAGTGCCCAATGCCCGGTGCGTTCTTCGTCATCACTATATATATATATATATATATATATATATATTGTGAATAGAACAGCGTGCCCTGAAAATTCGAACGTCACATTGAAGACAAGTTTGTCAATGGCGTCGAGGGCGTTGTTGCACTTTCTTGAGCATCAATGTGGAAATCTTAAATCATGTTTTTCAAAAATATAAAAACCAATGTACGATGCAGCACTCATACGCACGATGAGTGTGGCTCGATCGAATCTTCGAAAACTAGCGTATGATCATGAAGTATGCCGTGGTAGAGGACGGCTATCAACTGAACCACGGGCTTTTTCTCTTCATGTTAAATTGATGAACATGAACGACTTGATGAATACATGCAATGTAAATGCAGCTGCCGTGGAGAGTATTGCAACACATGCTGTTCAGCTAAGCAGCTCCGTAACATAGCCCCTAAATGAACTATGGTGGATGCCTTTTTTTTGAAAACTGGAATATTTAGAGCTTTCAGCTGATGATACTATAGAACAATGTGTATTCCCCTTGAATGTGTGCAAATCGAACACTAATATCCCAACATATAAGTCACATTTTATTTCCATTTAATTATGATTCTATTAAAGGCATATACATCTCCTCAAAAGTTCACTCTCGGAAACATCTTCGACAAATTCTTGGATTGATTCCGTGCCAGCACTAATGTTTTGAAATATCAGGCTAGAGTGCACATCTTTTAGGATCAGCAAAACATTTGCTGAGTACCGAATTTTCGAAAGTGGGGAAAGTCTTCCTCTATTGCTATCATAAAAAACATGACAGAGGCTTGTGCATAGGCTTCAAAAGTAGAACGCGAAAGTACTCTCCACGGCAGCTGAACTTACATCGGTGTGATTGGCCCCCGTGCGCGTCACCTTCTCAACTGCTAGCCTAGCTTCGGTTCTCGGTACATGCCTTAACCATGCCGTAAGGAAACGAATGACTGTGCGAGTAACATTCGCCGTTTCAAATTAACCTAGAATACATACTGCAAGTAATATTTTTAAGTACCCACTACGCCAAAATTCTTCCTTTTGCGTATCAGCGAAGGTCTCAGCACGCGTCCGTAAGTCAACACGCGAACCTATGCAGCTGCTCACGTTGTTGATCCATTTGCACTTGATGACTAAATATGTCTTAGTGCTTCGTAATGGCTGGGCCTTTAAAACACCCACTCGTTGCGCAAGTGACATGTTTTGACACCTGGCGCGATTCTACGCTTCTGCCACGCAACATTACATGCGTGATGGAGACTCCTTGCACCACATGACATTCATATATTGTTTTTTTTCGGAAGCAGTTTCAAACAATAGCGTGCTCTGTGGTAGAACACCTGCTTGCCGTGCAGGCTGCCTGGGTTCGATGTTCACTCGTTCCAAAGATTTTTATTTATTATATTTGCATCTTTTCTGATTTTTCGGTCACGGACAAGATGATTTTTCGCTCACAATCAACGACGCCAACACCGACGCCGGAATTTCTGTGCAACGAGCTCCTTAACGCTATCGTGTTAATAGCACCTCTTGCACTTTGTCGCGCAAGGCTAGGATACAGGAGAGCTTGTGAGCACCTAGCCGGTCCTGTCTTGGCTAATCTTTTACCCTCCCACTTGTGTTTCCCAGCTCTTGCTGTAGTATGCTATAAATTGCTAGACTCGCTCTGCTTCTGTTCTTCCTTTTTGTCTGTGTCTTTCCATCTATATCTCTCTATGTGTGTTTGTTTCTCCGTCTTTCTCTTTTTAGGAGCTTGCTTCTTATGCTCAAGGCTTGTCCATCGCCGTAGTAGCAGCTAGTTCTCATTGTTCCTGCTAGCCTGACTCAGCGCACGCTCACGCGAAAGAGAAGCCTTCTTCCTCTTGTTCTTCGCGCGCCTTGATGGTCATATAAACGCAGGCAAAACGACATATAGCGTATGCCTTCGTCGAGTCACGACCCCGTGACCATATTATGGTTCTCTTAGCTTTGTACTAATCACTTCCTAGAAACCTAAGGGTGAAGTATTTCCAACAACACGAATTAAACTATGATATACCTCGTCCTGAAAACGAGGAACATTAGCCCGTTTGCATGCGACTTTGTTGCCGCTACTGCTTTCCTGAAGATATCACGTGGTTTGTGTGGTGTTTTACTCTAGGGAGGTTGTCCACATTATAGTTGACATCACCGACAGCAGGCGTATGTGCATTGCGGTACGGTGCTCACCGTTAAGCATAATAAATGTGTTTGTACACTGATGAAAATAATCGCTATATCTGCCAGCTCTTCCTTTAGGCAATGAAAGTATCTCTAAAATAATTAGACGAAGCATTCTATACCAGCATGAAGGTTATTGAAAGGCACTTAAAATTATTTAAAAGAAACTTCAAATTTGCAAAGCTGGACCTATTCGGTCATCATTTTCTCAGGGATAATTCGTCCACATAGGTTCGATTACACGCTGTCATCAAAGAAATAACAGCTGCACAGCGAAGATATTGAAGTATATTTGATTTTGTGGCACTGAAAACAACAGTACGATACGACGCCCCTTAATGTATATTTGAATCTAACTTTAAAAAAAAATAGAACTCTACTCTATACCCTATAGGAGCAATTTTCCTCCCAGAATAAAGGTGGTGATGCGGTTTACGTTCGTTTACGCTCTTTAAACCTTAGCACTTGTTCTCTCTTAAGGATGCTTTATCACGCTGGTACTGCGCACTTCATCTATGACTTCCAAACAGCAGGCGCAGGCAACGCCGCAGGGAAATCGCTAACTCCCACAGGGCTCAGGAGTTAGCGCACATTTTCCTGTAGAGAGGAGAGGCGTTTGGGTGTTCGTGAGACATAACCTGTAAAAAATGGGGCATTTTCGGCGTCTCTCTGTCATACACTGACAATCATCATCTGGTTGCTCACGTGTGCTTTCCACAAAACTCTGCGCTGGCACTTCCTTTTCACAAATGCACTCTAATATCACGCACACTACTTGTAACAAGGAAGTACCGTGGGCGCGGGGAGAAATGAAACGCAACACGCATTATTATTGACGATTATTGCTGTGTGCGACAAAGATGCCTCGAACAAGCGCTTTTATATTATACGCCCTTTGAATTTCTCAATACTATCGCGCGAGCATCGCCAAGAAAGTCGATCAGCATTGCAACGGGGAACATCGGCGAAATAGGTAATAGTAGGCGCTTGGGCGCAGAGCGCAGCCCTATGGTTGGTTGCGCTCTACCGCGAGGAGCAAATCTTTCCTGTGCGCTTTGCTGCATAACCCATTATTTCATTTCGCTAAGGCATACATGGCGCAACTGTGTGCCCGCTCCCTGCCTGAGATATCCGCGTAGCCTCCACACCAAACTCAGACGTGGCTGTGTATGAGCTTGTCACCGAAAATTTTGGAAGATCATTTCTGATAGTGTACAATCTACAAATATTCTACAGGCCTGTTGATAGTCGGGCAGAATTAGGGCAGAGATATTTGTCTCTACTTTATTTTCAATGGCTGCCGCAAGAGTCATTGCTCCCGTCATTTAATTTAAAATGTTTAAATTCCAACTTCTAAAAATAAGTTTTGTTCAGAATGATATTTAAAATTTCCGTTCTCGACAAATCAGTTTTCTTAGCAATGTCATGAATTGCCCCTTGATGCCATACTGGCCGCTGCCGTTGGTTCAACGCCGTGTGCACATCAGTGGAAGGCGTGGCGACACACGCAGCTCATAGGCGCCCGTTCCTGCGTTGAGTGACGTCGCCATTGTCGTCGGCGTAATCGATGTAGCGAATGAGAACGAAAGAGAGCGAACGCTGGCCCCTCAGTTGGAACTCGTGCGCCTGCGGGGCTGCGACGTTCACTGCATCTGCATTCACTTGCCGTAATGGGGCTGTCGGCGTTTAGCTTGTTTCGCGACGTGTGCAGTGCGCAGAGTGGTGTGGATAGTACTCGAGCGCTGGCAGTTTAAGAGGCAATATGTAACGAATGTTACATTGCTACAACTGACGACAGCTTAAACTTTAAACACAGTTGGCGCTGCCCCGACATGTAGCTGCACTCAGAATTTGCATTAGGCAGTATCGTAATTGTCAGTGAATTTTTTTACACGCCCTACGATAGGAGGGTAAATGTTAGCCGTTCGTGGTGGCGAAACGGGGCGCACCTCCTTATGCAGCGAGCTGCGACATATACCGCGCACCAGCACTTGCTCGACCAACGCCTCCTCTATTTTTCTGTGCATGGGCGAAGGAGCGGAGCGCAATGGCAACCGACCGTCGGCGTTAGTGTGGCTTTTAGCCGTCGGGCGCCGCCACCGTAGTAGACCCGCCGTCGCGTCGTCGCTCGCGGAAATGAATGCCGTGACTGCATTCGAAGCTGCTGTATGGTTTAATTTTCGGCTGTATTCGCGTTGTTTAAAGTATAATGAAAACTTGTAAACTGGAATCATGAAACACTTGTCGTTCTGGGCAACCAGCTAATTTCTAAGGCACGTGACTTTCGCGGCTATTTGATTGAGACGCTCCCGCGTCGTCTGCAACCCGACACCAGAGAGCGCATGCCAGTGATGCGCGGAAAATTGTTTTGTCACCGTTACGTTGACTTGACTGAGAGTTCGTTTTTGACTGCCTGAAAGTCGATTTTCGAAATCAACATCTTCCAAGAGCTACTACTGAAAGCTTGGGCTGGAGGTGAAAGCTTAGGCTGGAGTAATACTCTCAAACCTGGAGTTGATGCGCTAAATAGCTTGCAATGTCACTAGACTGCTTCCTGGGATATAGATGATTGACTGTTCCCTTCGTAAAACTTTTGCGAATTACGTTTGTTGCCACCGGGAGAAAGCAACAGCTGGTGCCAGAAAAAGAACTATGCCAAGTGATTCCACCATTTCCGAGTTTAAACCAGTTAAATCTTGGTGGTGCGAAAAACAAACAAAAACAGCTACATATGCCTCGCGCTTCCTGCAACACTGACCGATGTGTGTGAACAGACGCTGTCGTTCAAGTATAAAGTCGTAGCGCCGACTCTCAACTTGAGCCAATGTGCGAGGCGTGATAAATGACGCGGCCTGTTGTCACTTGGTTGAGCTTGTCTTTGTATTTGTCGACGGATTGTTGTAGCCTCAGTATCAGGCTCCTCAGCTCTCTTTCTTTTCTCTTCCATTTGGCCCGTTCGGTAGTGAGCAAAGTAGAGGCCGAATGGCTGTCGACCTGGACGCTTTTGTCGCATGGAGCAGCCTGCTCAGCCTCGTGTACTCATTTATTGTGACACTGTACATAATGGTTGTCGGTTGTTTCGCCGGTAGCGCATGTGGTGTGCATGGGTTCCGATTCTTCAGCTTCGGGACTTAACGTCAGCGCTACATGCACATGGCGGCGATCGCGAGGCAGCGTTGCTACTGGTACCACATGCATTCATTGCCTGTTCGGACACAACACGGTCACGTTTAGGGATACTTGCCATGATTGGTTCAGTTGTTACCTTGGGCTGCAAACGTGAATGGTAGTCTGCAAAGAGTGACGCTATTGCATCCTTCTTAAGCCGCCGCTTCTTATATTCTATGAAATCTTCAGGTCTTAAACGACGGCTGCATATTCTAGTGTAGTTTGAAGGTGTATTAGGAGACCAATTATCCCACCTAATGACTTCATGCCACCTATCCTGAACACCAGCGAATGCTGAAATTTTATGGAAGGACAGCCGCATAGTGTATTAAGGCAAAAGCCTTATAGATGCCTCATCAAACGTGAAAGTTGACCGTCGGCGGCGTCAACGCGAGTGATGCAAAAAATAATTACGTGATGACATCATATGACGTCACAGATCATAAAATTTTGTGATATCATCGTGACGTCAAACAACGTGACGTCGTCATATGAGATCTTCGCTTGGTCAACAATTAAGCTGATCACGGAGGCAGTGCATGCCTCCACTGATGTGCAGAAAGCTTGTACTGCCGCCGATCCTTGAGGCTGTAAGAAAACCACGTTAGGCGAAGAAATATCTCGGAGGGAGGCAGGGAATATTCAATACATTGACTGAAAGAAAAAGAAGAAGAGGGATTTCGCCTTTCAGTCGTCTTAGATGAACTCTTTGAGTTCCATTTGCAGAGTGGAACACAACAGCATGACATACTAAGGCATTGGGGCGGTTTTAATAGCCTGAAATAGAAAATAAAACGCGAATACTATCAAACTCGAGTGCAAGTATCGAACCGGCAGCACGGCCTGACAGACTGCCTGCGGAATAAGTACAGCGGGGATGTAAAGACACGCGAACATGCCGCATCTGTATTCTTTGCTGTTTCGTATCTATTTTCAAGTGGTTATAGCCTGGATGATTGATGAAAAGACGAGGTCATCTGTAGGACCGCCGTCAAAACCGGACGCACGGTTCTCTTTTTTTGTTTACTTGGTGCGGCCAACTTGGGGGGTCACACCGGTGGGGTGCTTCGAAGTGCCTGTGCATCGCCCCAAAAAGTACTTAAGACTCCGGATATGGGTGAGCCCATCGGTTCCTGGTCGCGGCCGGGACAAAGGTGCCCGGCCCCGCTCGCGGGCGGCGGCAGGAAGGGTTGGAAACGTTGTCGTAATGACCTCCCTGTTTGCTCAGCGATGCCTTTCGGCGGTGCATGAATGGGCCGCCTCCGGGCCGTGTCGTTTGCCGTTCACACGCTTCGCGGGCGCCTCCCAGGGAGATACAAGAGAAAGCGGCCTGCGTTTTTGGGCACCACGCGGTCGCCGGAGGCATTCGTCATGTGTGGCGTGCATCAGGTGGAGCAGACGACGTACAGGCCCTTGACGCTCGAATACGTGATCGACGAGGAGCGGGCCCCCGTCGTGGGGCGTAGAGCGCTCGGTCGGCACCTTTGTCAATTATTTGCACGCGGGCCCCTCTTCGGCGTGGCATCCATTTCCGCACTTTGCTTACAGTCTGGTTCGGCAGACTAGCTGGAGCGGGAGCTGAGGAAATGAGCTTATAAGTGGTGCCACGTGCGACGTTGTGCGCGGGGGGGGAAGAAGCTAAGTGGCCCGAGGGTGGTCGAAGCCGAGTGTCTTTTCGGCAAATGTATTTGACATACCACCAGGGTCGTTTTTCTCAGGCACGTTTTTCTTTTCGTTTCTCGTCACTGCGCGCGTGCACTTAGACGAGACACGTGTAGCGTCAGCTGAGCCTGCCCTGGCCACAACAACTTTAGTTTACTTTGTTTTTATTTGCCTCTCGTTTGTGTGTTGCTTGGGGCGAGGAGCATGAGCCCGCATAGATGTAAGGAGGCGGTGACCTTGTCGCGAGTTTGTTGATTTGCTGCATGCACCGCCCAATTACAGGGCAAGCAGGCGGCTATTCGCCGGAGTAATGTAAAGGCGGAGCATCGGGTAATAAAAAGCTGTCCCGCTGTTCTGTCTGGCGTTCTGAACCGGGCTTAAGGTGTTCGGCACCGTCGGCTCTGCCGAATCTCGTAGGGTCGCCCTACAGACGGTTCATTTCCAGTACTTGTTTTTCTTTATTTCTTTGTAACATTTATGCTTGTAACTCTTCTTGTAAGTCTGTAAATATAAGTTGTCTTGATTTTTCTCTAAACTTCTCCAGCGTATCTCATTCTTCAAGCGACCAGCGAATCCAACGTTAATTCCTCCCACTCCGTTTATACCACCTCGGGTGGTGCGTCTCGGGCGCCGAGTGTGGAGCGTTGCTTTTTTTTACCTTCAAACTTAATTTCACCTCCCACTTCGTTTATATCACCTCGGGTGGTGCGTCTCGGGCGCCGAGTGTGGAGTGTGGTTTCGCATCATCAAAAGAACCTGAACTTTACTATGACACAATAAAAGACCATCTAGCATCTTTTGAGTACCACCACGGTTAGAGCGTGATGAAAACAGCGCGCCGCTGTGTTCGCTTTCTTTCCATCCCCCTGTACCTGTGAACGCCTGCAAGAAGCACAAATGCAATTAAACTTGGATGCAAACACGAATTCGTGAGCTTCGTGATACGCACGCACGGCCGTTCAGCGCCAGCTTCCCGTGGATGGATGGATGGATGCTATGAGCGTCCCCTTTATAACGGGGCGGTGACAAGTGTGCCACCAGGCTCGAAAAAAAAAAAAACCTTTACTCCTTTTTTCTTAGCGTTGGCCTAGTGTCTTTACTTCAATTAAAATTATTTTGCTCCAGAAGAAAAAAAAAAACCTTAAGTTTTCAGCTCCGTTCTGTGCCCTTTACGGCAGAATGTCCTTATTTTTTTCCATTATTTATTTTTGTCCTTTCTCTCTAGTTTTCTGCCACCAATACTCTAACCGTCTCTTACTTATTTCAATCGCGGGTGTGTTCAGCTTTCCATTGTCTCTAAAACCCAAGGCGTCATGTAGGCTCGTGCCCAAACGTACACCTGGGTTGATGTCTCCACATTCAATCAGAACATGCTCCGCCGTTTCCTGATCTTCCCCGCAGCACGTGCATTGTTCTTCTTCTTTACTGAATCTCGCTTTATAACTACCCGTTCTAAGACAACCCGATCTCGCTTCAAACAGTAAAGCGCTTCCCATTGAATTGTCGTAAAATGCCTCCCTCCTTATTTCATTTTTGCCCTTTCGGTAGTTACTCAAAGCCGGTTTTTTCTCCATAGCTGCCATCCAGTAAATCCTCTCCGCCTCTCTGACTTTTCGCTTAACGCTCTTTGTTGACATACTGCTTACACTACCAGCCGTATATTTACTAGTGAGCCTCCTAGTTCTTTTTCTCCACTGTGTGTCCACGCTCTTCCTATACAAGTAACGGAACACCTTCTCTGCCCGTCTACTCTCCTTCATATTCCTTAGCCTTTCTTCGAACCTTACTTTGCTCTGAGCCTCCCTCGCCTCAAAACCTGTCCATCCCATATCGCCCTTTACAGCCTCATTTGTCGTCTTCCCGTGAGCACCCAGCGCGAGGCGTCCCACAGTCCTTTGATTTATATCCATTTCCGATTGCACATCTGCCCTCATGCACACCACTCAGTTCCCAAAAGTAAGCCCCGGAACCATTACACCTTTCCACAGACCTCGAAGAACCTCGTACCTATTGTATCCCCACAATGCTCTGTGCTTCGTTATTGCAGCATTCCTCTTCCCTTTTGCTGCTGAGGCTTTTTCCTGTACCTCCATGTACCTGTCACCCTCATTTATCTATACTCCGAGGTACTTGTATTCGCTCACCCTCGGTATTTCTTGGCCCTGTATTGACACCGCCTGATCACAAGGGTCATTGAATTCCATCAATCCACATTTTGTTACACTAAATCCTAGTCCTAGAGCTTCCCCTTCCCTTCCGCATATATCCGCCAGCTGCTGTATATCATCTCGACTGTCAGCAAATAAGACAATATCGTCAGCATAAAATAATCCTGGAAGCTTCTGCTCAATCATCACGCCGCCCTGTTTGTGTGACAGATTAAAACCAAAGTTGCTACCTTCTAGCGCTTTTCCCATATTCACCATGTACAGCATGAATAACAGCGGGGACAAAGGACATCCCTGTCTCAGCCCCTAGCTAATCTCAACGTTCTCTTTGCTACTCATTCCTTCCCATTCTATGCAAACTGTATTTTCTCGGTATATCTCCCTCATAAGCTGATACAGTCGTCGCCTATGCCCATTCCTTTCAATATATCCCACAAAATTTCCTGATTAACGTTGTCGTACGCCCCAGTGATATCTAGAAAAGCCATGTACAAGGGCCTATTTTCTATTTTAGATATTTCTATACACTGAGTGAGAACAGACAGGTTATCGTCTAACCGCCTGTCGACTCGAAATCCATTCTGGAGTTGTCCCAAGATATCGTTGTGTTCTGCCCACTTTTCTATTTTCATTTTTACTGCTTGCATCGCCAACCTGTATAGTACCGATGTAATGGTTAGTGGTCTATACGAGCGAATGTTATCCTTTTCTCCCTTGCCTTTAGAGATTAAGTTCATTCTACCTTTTCGCCAACTATCCGGTATTTGCCTGTCCTTTAAGCATTTTTCTACACCTTTCAGCAGTGTTTCTTTAGTGCTATTTCCTAGTTCGTTAATGAGGCTAACGGGAATCCCATCTAAATCCGCGGCAGTGCGCTTTGGAATTTTTCCTTCAGCCTTTTTCCAATTGAAATTCTCCAGCACTAGCTCTTCCTCGGTTGCTCTCTCCGCCACACTTTTACTCACCGGGGAAATCCCCTGGACGCTCTTTTTAAACGAATCGGCTGTTACCTTTCGAATGTAACCTATCGCTTCGTACCCTGCCAATTGATTTCCTCCTTCATCGAGAATATGTTGGTGCGTTGTGACAGACTTCCTACCTAGCGCCTTTATATGGCTCCAAAATATCCTAGGTGCGGCCTCCTTTTTTTCGTGAATCTCTGTCACCCAGCGTTCACTTTCGCCTTTAATTTTTGCCTCGACCAATTTCTGCACAACGGATTTTTTCTCTAGATACATCTAGAGTCTACTTGCACAGCGCCACCACGCGGCAGCGGTGAGCGGACGCGGAGCGTGCACGCGACGGCCCGAGGAGAGCGTTCGCCCAGGCACGGCTCGACTCACTCCGATTACACACACTACCACATTGTCCCAGCACACACTCATGCTGCAGTTGATCACACAGAATACTCCGCAGAATACTCATCGCATCGAGATGAGGAGATGCATAACACACATCGGCAATCGTTACGAATGAATACACAGATGGGAATCCGCTAAAACTGAGCCAAGCCAACGGGAGCCACAAGGCATTTCTTTTTGATCGTCTCCATGCTGCACATAGGAGTGATCCGGACCAGATGTTTGTTTACTTTATTTCGTGAATGCACTTACGAGCGTTTTCCTGTTACGCAAACCTCTAGGAACAGCACCAACATCGCCTTCATATAAGCAGAAAATTTCAGTTTGCCCTAACCGTTGCTGTGTGAATGACCACTGCTTATGTGAATACTTATGGCGTCTCATCGCTTTTCCACTTCGTGAACGCACTTGCACTTTCAAAATTCTCTGAAACTGAACTGCTGCCCCCATCAGAGGTTTTTTTAAATCGACCTCATTAACACAATGCACCAATGGCCAATGCAGATAACTATTTTATTCGAAGAGGAAATCTTAAGAAACTACGGTGCGCTCAAATCACCAACTATTATGGTTGCATGAGCGTCATAATATCACTTCTGCGCTGCTGATGGTTTGCATGATGAGTTAGTATAAACATCACGAACCGTCTTCCCCTGCAGGCTTGCAAGGTACGCGATGAGAAACTTGCAGCAGCTGGGAATATCTTCAATCTTGTCCTCACTGACCCACAATTCATAATCTGCACAAAATAAGCAAAAATAGAACAACTTATGATGGTGGTCAATGCAATATCTAAAAAAAGCACGACTTCAAGGTCGCAAATACGGGGAACTCACTGCTTTTAAACTAGTTTTACGCATCATTTACTTATTGGCTATATTGGTACTTTGTCGCTCAGACATGCTTTTTTGTACGAGAAACGCTTCAATCCAGAGGCGTAAATTACCCATATCTGCGTTAGATAGATGTACTAATAAGTTTTCATATTTTTCCCATGCACTCGTTTTTTAACCAGCCGACATTACTCAACTTGTTGTTTTGTTATTATGTTATCATTATGTTCTTATTGGCATTTCCGTGCGGTTCAAACACGTGCAGTAAGTGTCTTTCCTTGTTAAGATCTTCCAATGCTCAATATTTATCACAACAGTTTTTCGTACGAACTTTGCAAGCTTTAATTATCTTACAGTAATCGTTTTTGCTATTGCTATAAATATATATGCACTGCAGTATTGTGGTGCCGATTATTTAGCGGTCGCCTGTGGTCGTTGCTTATTGGCTAACGCGGCGCCCTCCTACCTCGAGGACACGGGTTTCTAGAAAGCTGAGAAGTCATCTTTTTTCCAGCACACATCGTGCGGAGCAGCATAACTGGATGCCAGATGAACCGCAATCAACGCACTTTTATTCAGCAACGTTGAAAGAGTGATGCGGTGTGGGAGCTGCCTCTGGCGTTGCTTTCAGTGAGCTAGCAATGCTGAATTCGTACAGCTGTGGGTGCGCGCCACATTGTTTGTGGGTCGTTGAAATATAATCTAAGCTAGTGCACTGGTGTATAAGCTAAGGACGACTTTACGAGTACAAGCAGCAAACCAATTAAGAATTCTCTTAACCAAGTCTACGCAAAAACACAATTAAATAAGTGCATGAAAAAGAACTGATTTTATAGCAGACATTGCGTGGAAAAAATAACTTATATATTATCCTGTATTTAACAAGACATTAACAAGATTCTAGCGTATATGAAAGCCTCTAATTATGTTTATCTGCTGACCCGTATTCCATTGGTTTCGAATGTTAGGGAGGTCCCCAAACCATATTGCGCTGCGGACAAATTCTGGTTGCTTCGAACTTGTTCTCGCTGGTTTTAGTGAGATCCCATAGGCGATGCTAATAGACTTGTAGATCATAGAACTGTAGAGATAGAACTTGCGTGAAAATCAGCGAGGACGCTGCATGGCATGATGGCTTATGTTCAAAAGCCAAAGCGGTTCACCTTAATTAGATCGAGACGACCGGAGACCCTGCTAGCCGCTGTCGTTTACTAGGAGGTTTTTGTTGAAAGATACCTAATAAAGAGTTCGTTCATCCACCTATACTTTGGTTTGCCTTGTTCGTGGCATTCCGGCCACCTTATATGCTTTATAACGGAAGTGGAAGGTGGACTGTAACGTACGTACAAAAAAATCACGCCATATCCACGAAGTGAATGATGATTGAAAGAGCTGGCTTGGAGCTAATCGGGTAAACCATGAATGCTCCGTACAATTTCTCTGCTTTCATATAAAGACGTCACACGTTGTTATAGTACCGATTGCGGTCAGGTTCTTGTCGTACCACAAGCGGTCGCAGACCTTGAAGCTGTGGCCGAACGTATGGTAGATGAAATCGCGCTTCAAGCACGCGTCAGCGCCACCAACTTCAGGTAGTGACGGCTTTCGGCGCCTGGCCGCTGCACTCGGCGCCCGCACCTCTTCGAGGTTCCCTTGCCGCCGCTTCCGCGCTGCTTCGAGTTCGCGGGCGTGTATCTCGAGGTCTGCACGACGCTGACGTCTCTCTGCGGCCTTGCGAGCTTTCACCGCTGGGTATTGGCGGCGAGCCCGCGTGGTGCTGCCTTGTGAGCCCTCCGCTCCGTCACCTTCTCTTCTTTGTTCATATGATTAGTATCGAAGCGCACTGCCAAAGTGGAGCGAGCACCGCATGCTACAGTAGGCTATGCTATATGTGGTTTTGCCTGTGTTGATATCAATACCAAAGTGCTCGAAGAACAAGAGCAAGAAGACTTCTTTTTCGCCTGAGCGTGCGCATGCTACAGTTGGCTATGCTATATGTAGTTTTGCCTGCGTTAATATCATTATCAAGGCGCTCGAAGGACAAGAGCAAGAAGACTTCTCTTTCGCGCAAGCTGCACCTGTAGCGGTCGCCTCTGCAACTAAGGTTACGCTTACGGCGGGGGAATTTGCCCCATCTTAAGAACCTGGCGAGCAGCTCCTAAAACGAAATGGATAATATTGCGCTCGCAATAAATGGTAAATGTTGAATTTCAATAAATGATGTTTGAATACCCAGACACAAGAACAGTAACGCGTAACATGGCTGCAGGCCAAAAAGGCTTAATTGTAGCATTTCTTTAAGTGTCAGTTATTACAGCTTCGAGCCTAGGAAATAAAGAGCCGTAAAGTAAATGGAGATGAAAAATTACAGCTCATTATTTTCTTCGTCACGCATAAGACTATTTGGTACCTACCTCCTGTTTTGCTTCCCTCCGATTCCGGAACGAAAATGACATCGCAGTCCTTGTAGTCAGAGAATACAAAAGCATCGCTGAAAGTTTGCTTCTCTGCCCCTGTAAGCAAAAAATAATGTTACGCTTGAGTAGCGGTAACAAAGAAAAAAACATGGCTGATCCCTATGTCATAAAAGTGAAACGTGTCTTCCCATACGTAGTTGAGCGTTTGTTGGGCCTTCTTTCGCCCCAATGGCGAAAGAACGAATGCTATAGCAACAAATTGTAATGTCACGCGAAGAACGGCAAGCAGCTCGAAACTTGGAACTCGCTGCTCAAGCAGGAAGGACGCACGGAACGGCCATACACAGGATGAGCGCAAACTGCTACAGTTGTAACTTATTTTTGTGAAGCAGCGCGCTCCCTTCGCAAAATAGGCTGCTGCAGTGAGCGAAGTCACCTTCGTGCTCTCAACGCAAACATGCGGTGAGAGCAGAAGACGTACAAACCAACGCCGTGAAGAGATAAGCGCGCGCACGAGCGACCACGCCCTGCAGCGGCGCGCTCATCGCGACGCGTGGAGCGTCGACTTTTAAGCGCGCTCTTCGAGCCATGCACGCCATCTCGCTAGTGATAACTAAAACACGCTGATGTACCACTGATCTCTGAATACCGCCAGCGACAAATGGCGTATATAAATAGCTCGCCGTTAGCATGGCGAACAAGGTGCCGTCTGTGGCCTAATCTTTCGCGCCGCGCGCTGCGGAGCGAAAGGTCGTAAGTTCGACTCCCGGTTACGCAACTTTTTCTTCTAGCTTTTCCTATGCCATCTGTTAGTGTTTATATTATACAGCGTCATATCCGTGACGGAAATACGTCAGTGGAGCCGTGGTGGACCCCGGCTTTAACATTTTCGTGTTAAAAAGACGCATAGCACGAACTGTGCGTGTCCTTGAAGCAACTCAATATCGGCGCGGCAACCATTCGCGCCTTTCATCTATTCATTCTTATATAAGCAATCCCTATCGTAACAGTCTTGGGTTGAGCTGCGAGGTTACGCTAAAGAAGCAGCAGCAATATATATTCTATATATATATATATATATATATATATATATATATATATATATATATATATATAAGCAGTGTTGTCTATAATGCGCAAGTTGTTCTTATCGGCTTGTTTTGTGTTGGGAATGAACGCGCGTGTTGTGTTACCTCGTGGCTGGCTTTGTGAGAACGGCGCCAAGCGTTGTTTAAATGGAGCGGCTTACACAATGTGCATGTTTCCGAGAGGGAGCAGATGTGAATGTTATCGGGTGTGGCGATATATATATATATATATATATATATATATATATATATATATATATATATATATATATATATATATATATATATATATATATATATATGAAGACTAACAGACAATAATGCCAAGGAAAGTGTAGGGGATGGTATTAGTAGTAAATGTAAGGTGAATGTGAAGAATGAAAAGTGGACGAAAAGCTAACTTACCGCGAGCGGGGACCGAACCTGCGACCTTCGATTAACGCGTCCGATGCTCTACCAACTGAGCTACCGCGGCGGCCATCCCGCCGTCCAATTTATGGGGTATATATGTACATTTAAACGTGGGAGTGTCAGTCAGCGCCGCCAGTAGCCATGACGACGAGTGTGGAACACTCTTTTTTCTGCCTGTTGGCGTCGCGTAGCACGTGAACTTATTACGAGCGGGCAGCTGACCAATAATTCCTCGTATACCACCTGAAAGCATCAAGTCTGCCAGAACGAGACCCTCGCTATGACCTCGCACCGTGTTTTGCTGTGCAGCTTCTGTTAAGATGACGTAACAACTTAGCTCCGTAAAAATGCATACAGGGCCTAGAATGTGAAGCTCTATTGAAGCCATTTTGGAAACATAACGCACGCGTCACTATTTCACTATAAAACAAACCAGATATAATCTTTATGCTAGTTACAACTCATTTATGTTGATAATTTTCTACCGCTTGGCATCGCAGTGGATGTGGCACTGGGGAGTATATTGCCTTCTCAACGAAGAGTTCAATCTATGAATGCAGATAATTTTAGTACAACTTAGCCCATGAATGTTCAAAGTCCACCATGACCTACAAGAGCAACGATCTTCCCTGAGCACATGATTTGTGACACCATCGAATGCATCCCACGTCATATTGGTCACAAGTACAAGCGCACTTTCCGTAGCAATGCTTTACCGTGACTGGTTTCCTTATCGCACCTGCGTTCTGAAGCGCTTCGCTGCCATCATTATTGGCGGAGAATACAGCATCCTTAGATAACCAAGGCAGTGGAGCAGTTCATTCTGGGTGCTTCTTCATACCGAGGTGCCACCTCCTATGTATTTATACACGTGTTGACCTCCTACGCGCACCAATAGCGGATATTCATAATGCTTAGTGCTCTGGCAACACTGGGCGTGTCCGCCATTTTTTGTTGGGCGCCGTTGTGGAATCGTCTGCTAGCGTCTCCATAAGGAGAGGCCACGGAGAGGCTGAGCCGCAGTCGTTGGCGGAGCTTTCGGACCAAGAAAATACGGCCATTTCTTTCGTCGTCCAGCGCCGAACGGTCAGTGAACCTCACTGTACTGGCACAAATCGACGGGAACGCAATATCGGAGGTCTGCGCGCTTCAAAACTCATCCGGACAGCAGCTGCACGAGGCGCATCGCTTAGTAAAGCCGAACTGCTGTTCTCTAGTGGCGTGTGCTTCCGATCTGAGGTAAGCGGTCAAGAAAAGTGTTCATTGCAGAGGAGATGTGACTCTCAAACTTCTAAGGTAACCTTGCACAGCATTACATCTACATTGTATTCCCCACTCCGATTATAAACACACGTTAGATATCGAAACCACGTTGTTTCTGCGCGACCTGTGCAAAGCTGTGCTGCGTTCCTCGACTCATTTCTTTAGCCACATGTATCTCTTCGCCCTTCGCAATAGCGTGTGTCGTAGTTTTTCGAAATGAATAAGGCATGGGCATGTGCATGAGCGGTGCGCCGCAAACATAACAAAAAATCACAGCATATCCATGTGGTGAATGATGATGAGTGGGGCGAAGCGAACTCGCGGCGGCAGCACGGCGATGGCATTGGCGCGAGCATGGTCCTTCTTGATGGAAGATATTCTGACTAGATTGTTTGAGAACCACAATCTGTTGCACACACCGCAACTATGGCAGAAACTGTTATAAAGGAAGTCCCGCTGGAAGCGCGCGTCGGCGCCTTCTGGCAGAGCCCGCCTGATGGTTTTGCAGCCACTTCACGTGCTGGCACAGCCTCGGGCTCTGCCTGCCGGTACGCGCGCTTCCTCGCCGCTTCATGGCCTTTCACATTTTTAAGATCCGATTCGCGCCGCAGCCGTGCAGCTTCGGCCTCGCGGGCTCGAACGGCGGGGTCTTCGCGCCGCTGCCGTGCAGCTTGTCGAGCAGCTTCGGCCTCGCGGGCTCGAACGGCGGGGTCTTCGCGCCGCAGCCGTGCAGCTTGTCGAGCAGCTTCGGCCTCGCGGGCTCGAACGGCGGGGTCTTCTCCCCGCAGCCGTGCAGCTTGTCAAGCAGCTTCGGCTTCGCGGGTTCGAACGGCGGAATCTGCTTCGCGGCGTCGACGTGCAGCTTCGGGCTCGCGGGCTCTCACCTCAGGATTCTGTCTGCGAGCGCGCGCTGCCGCCGCCTTCCGTGCCCTCCGTTCCGCAGCCTTGTCTTCCATCTGGCGACTTCGAGCTAAAGAGAAAGCGTGCCAAGAGGGAACCTCATGGCGCGTTACTTCTGAAATGTTGTCTTCGGGTGTCGTTGAAAACCCGAGACGTAGTAAAGAAGAAAGAATGCCACACAGGCGAACACGCTCGAGAGTCTCACTCGTCAACGACGTCTTCTTCTTTTACTGCCTACCAGAACGCGCGCTTGTCACGAGCTAGAGGTGGCTACTACAACGCTACAAACAAGCGCAGGATGCACAGACCCACGGCATAAGGAGCTTCGCCCATAAAACACTGATCGCACGTTTGAACTGTGTACAGAGAGAGCGGCCCGAGTAAGGCTGTTTTAATGCACACTGGTTGTTTATAATGCCTTGTGGTTGTAATCTATCGCGCGGATGTAGTACTGTCGTTCTGGTTTTGTTGAAAACTATACGTGTGCGTTCATGACATATCTTATTAAAATCTTGCGCTCTCTGCTTTTGCATGCCATGGAGGCGTGCATTATCGCGCGCAGCGCGCTATTGCGAACAGCGTGCAAGCATACAAGTGCCCGCGATCCGCGGAGAGGTGAGCACGATGATCTTCCCGATCCACCTAGATCTACCTAGAGTCACTGTATATGCTACCTTTAGGTAGCAGAGTTGCGCATAGGTCCGGCTAGCAACCACAGCTATGCGGTGAAGTCGCACTTCGTTTTTGCAGGCGGCATGCCTACCGCGACGCCGATTAACCTGTCTGGCGTGTCGAAGACCGGCAATAAACATTGGCTGTCGATGGCGAGTGTTAATTCAGTTCGCTGCAGCGGCGGCGTCGAGAAATTAAAAAATTGACCCAAGCGGCAGCTTCTCCGCAATGCATGGTTGCTAGCGGCGTTGGAAGACAGATGCGCAACTCTGCTACCTAAAGGTAGCATATACAGTAACTCTAGATCTACCGAACCAACAGCTCCATCTGTAGTACGGCTCCGTAACTCGCTCCGTGTTCGCAGCGCAACCGAGGGAAGCAAAAGAAAAATAAAAGCTGAGGGGTAAGATGGTGTAAAGCGAAGGGCAGACGCAGCGTGCGGACTATGTACTTCGGCGCACACTGCCTTGCGGAGCTTGCAAAGCGATGGCTGTGTGGATCTTTGCGATCGGGTCTTCGAGTGGCGGCACTGATTTACCGTGGACGCGCTCAGCAGCGTCTGCGGCACTGCCTACACACGTTTATACACGTAAAGCATTGCTTTCGCCGATCTGCAACACCGATAAGGTAATGCTGGTCAATTATGCTCTCTCGCGCGCGTGCGACGTCGGCCGTCTGTTTTACAATGCATATATCGTAATATATTGTTCTGTAAGTGTAGCTTATGTTGCAGGTAAGCAACTAAATTGAACGGAGAAATAAGAACTGAGGTTGAAGAGCGCTTTTGCGTGCGCCGGTCATTTCCCAACTTAAACACAGTGCCGATCTTGTTGACGAAACAACTTCGCGTCGGTATATCATTTTTCTTTGTTCATTTAACTGATAAATTCCATTAAAATTAATGCTATCTTGTTCCTGGCATTGTCAGGGCTCCCTCGTTGCCTGAGCAGCGCACGAAGCATTGGGAATTCATCGCAGAACGAAGATAAATAATCAGCAACAAGCACCTAGCTGAAAGGCTGCGACATGCGCCTGGTTTCGTTTTCGCGCCCACAAAACATGGCGGATCGCGCTTACTGGATTGTGGACAGATGGCGCTGTGCATTTTGAATATCCCCTATAACCATTGACATTGCTTCGGATAGCTCGCTTATTGGTGAAACTTATTTGTGCCTTCAGGTAAATCGTAATCTCGTACTGTTTCTTGCTGCATAAGTCCGAAGAGCGCGCATATATGATAAAACGCTCACGCATTTAAGTTCGAAGTTGTGTAACAATTCTATTGTCGCCATATGAAGATCTATAACATGTTTCTGGTCTTACCTCAGGAAGAATACTTAGATCCAGCTTCCAACCAAGCGTTTCATTTAAGCTAAGGACACAGTTGCCGCACAGGTCGTTTCACTATGATAGATCACGCGAGTGCTACAGAGACGTATAAATTAGTCAGTTAATGAATTTGAAGTTAAAAACGCTCAGAATATACATCTTCGTTATTAATTGACTAAATGTTATAGGCCTCTCCGTGTGGTAGGAGTGGCTGCAACATTACAGATTTCTCTTCCTTTTCTTAAATTATTATTAAGATTTACTAGTTCATACCATAGAATATATCTTTATTCACAGCGTTAGAAACCATGTAAATATATTGGTAGTGACGTCAAAATGGCGAAGCTTTCGCGCCGACAGCAAAGTTTACACGTACGCCTTAAAGGGGTCATGAACCACTTTTCCAAGTAATGATTTAATGGCCTCAGTATCGGAGTGTACTACCTCCCGAATCGATTGCCGCAAAAATTTTTCGAATCCGTCAAGAATCAGCGGAGTTACGGGGGTTTGGCGCACGCTCCCAGCGCTTTCTCTCTTTTCTCGTGCCGGCGAGCGCACTGGAAGCTAGACAGGGAGGGATGGCATGGGGGAAAGAAGTTACGCCAGCGCGCGTCATGAAACGCGATCGCTCTCCCGCTGTGATTCGCTTGCGCGAGTGCGGCTACCGTGTACTGAGGAGTGCGGCGCCGGCAAGTGGCGGCACCCCGCGGCAAGAAGCGCATCTGATCCGAACGCCGCTCTCGATTTACGTGGGCTGTCGGCCAATAAGCGTGCTATGTCTCTTGCGACGTACAGCGGACAGACGCCCCGCCCACCGACGAGAGTGAGAACCGGCCTCTGTTTGAAAAGAGGGTGCGTGGGGAAACGGCAACTTCGCGCTCCGCTTGTGGCCATTACGCGGCGCGCACGACTGTAATATTTGGCAGAGCAGTTCATAGCCGTGTCAGCTTTCCGCAGGATGTGTTTTTTCAATCAGCCCAAGGGGTGCTTCATGACCCCTGTAAAGGCTCAGACAATGGTCTAAATATGACCGAGTCTATACCTTTCAGCGAATGAGTGCGCAAGATATATCCTGTAGTGCCCGAATTAGTGCGCCCTAAGCGATACAAGTCAGGCAAAGGCGTGCCTCATAACCATGTATTGTGGTTTTGATAAGTAAACCCACAAGATATAATTAATAATATAATTATTGTGTTTTAACGAAGCGAGCTGTCTCGTGACATTAGTTCGCTGAGTACATAAAATACCACCTGAACGAAAGCCAATTAAACGATCTATTCAGTTGTAAGAACTTTTTTTAATCACCGCAAAAGCGCCATTGGACTCAATGCTACCGCATTTTAATGTAACAAAATATTGTGCAGAGCGCATTTATGTTCTACGAACATATATTGCGACACCACCGAATGCCTCCCGCGTCGTATTGGTCACAAGTACAACTGCACTTTCCGTAGCATAGTTTTACTATGGATTTTGCGGTAAGTTCCGCCTGCGGTACGTCCGACCGCGCTTTGCCGTTTGAGGACTATGTCACCTCTGACAGTCGCACTGCGACATGCGCCACTCTGTCTACAGTAGAGATTGCAGCGATCGCCCTACCTCATTAAAAGCAGAATGGGAGGAGAAAGTAACCTTTGTAGTGGAAGCATGAACAATTTCAGCTGCATAAGCACTAGTTTAGGTGGCGCATATTACGTCCTTCGCTACCCAGCACAGTGTTGTGCTGGAGAAGGTTTATGAGAGCTTGGACACAGTTACTCAATTCATGACCACTGCTGTCCTACGTGCACAAGTGAACCAAAAGATTACTGCATTCTTTAAAACATGCTAAAGAAGCAGAAACTTACGTTCAAATAAGCAGCACTGCTAACAAAAGGGTTCAAAGTTCATTTCAACTACTGCTGCTTTCTTTAGGTCCTGATAAGTTGCAACATAGCCGTTTCAGTTTAGCGAAGTTTCAGTTTAACAAACTTTTTTCCTGGAATCTTTTGAAGTTAGTTCAAGTCAGGTTTCGCTGTGATACCACTAGTAGCACCGATGCCTCTTTACGATACAGGGTGTTTCAAGAAATATGTCCAACCTTCTCAAAAAATCAGGAAAGTGCGATATTTGCTCAAGGTTTTCAGAATAGCTTTTTCTGTAGCGGTAGCAATCTTACGGTAGTTAAATACATCATTTAGGACAGTATTTAAGAAAGTTACATTAATTAAATTTTTAATTAGTGGAGTTAGGTGATTGTGTTAAATGGGAGAATTGAAGTTCTTCATGCGAGGAAACCATCCGAGCTTTGAGATTTCGAAAAAGCGCCCTCAAGTAATTGTTGTGGCGTAAAGAATTTCAAGGAAACGCAACGGCTTTCAACAGCGAAAGCCATCGAATTCGGTTGAATTTCATTACTTCATAATTATTACTAGAGCCCGGTTTTTCAAAATCTCAATGTTGGGATGGGTTTCTTGCACGAAGGACTCCAATTCCTCAATTTGACACAATCACCTAACTCCACTAATTAAAAAGTTAATTAATATAACTTTGTTAATTCCTCTATCAAGTCATGTCTCTAACAATCTTAAGATGCCTAGCGCTACAGAAAAAGTCATTCACGCATTTTGGACGTCTCAGAAGAATATGGCAGTTGCGTTCTGTCATGTTTGTCTCTAGGTTTTTCCATTGAATTTGGTTGAGTTTCATTAATTCGTAATTATTACTAGATGCCACTTTTTCGAAATCTCAAAGTTGGGTTGGGTTTCTGGCACGAAGAACTTCAATTCTCCCATTTGACACAACCACCTAAATTCACTAATTAAAAAGTTAGTTAGTTTTAATTTTTTAATTACAGTCCCAAATATTTTTCTTTGACCATCTTAAAATCCCTGCCACAACTGAAAAACCAATGCTGTAGGCAGCAATCAAATATCGCATTTTCCTGATTTTTTGAGAAGGTTGGACACATTTCTTGAAGCAACCTGTATATTGCTCGGGCATTGGTAAACGATGATGATATAATCGGTATCGTTAGGAGGACGTTTCTCCTCAACATCGCCGACACCCAGGAAAACGCACATTAGCTCAGCAGGAACATGGCAGTCCGCAATGTGTAATGGGGGAAATGTTCTTGCTAGCAGAGGAAGGGGCACTTTGCTACTATTCCTTTAGTGTTCGCTTGTCGAAATAAATATTTAAGCCCCGTGCACCCCCTTATATTATAAAAAAGTGAAAAAAATAATGTGCATTAGAAGAGGAAATGCTTAAAGTCTCAAACTCTGCTTAGCTGATTTTAGTGTTGAATATGCAACAAACCGTGCGTGCGAAAAAAAATTTACCTTGGGTCTCGTACTTGATGCCATTGTCCTTGTTGGAATAGTTGTATAGTTTCATGGTACTCACTGTTTCATGACTAGTTTGGCTGCAAATATAAAGGACAGTTAGACGTTATTTTGCGTGAAGAGGAAGCAACACCTACACATATGCAAATGCGGAAAATCTGATAAGTTAATATTGTATAAATGCTCCTACGTTGACTAAAGTCAAGCACTGCATATCTTTCTAAGGCATCTCAGGCTTACAATGAGTTGGATATGTGTGGCGCAGTTCGTCATAAGTGCCGTCATTATGACCTTATAAGTCGCGAAAATTTGTGTCGTCCCACAATGACTCGTCTCATCGCATCGTTGCTTGGACAAATATGGGACGATCACCGAGGCAGTGCAAAAACAAATGAGACGCAGAGAGCTTGTAATGCCGCCAATCCTGGAGGCGATCGACTGAGAAGAAATAAATGGCTTTCAATTTCAAAATGTCTAAAGCAAATGCATGGAGGACCACTAAATTTTTTTCGCAGAACGATTATGCTCGAGGTTTGCCGTGTGTCATCGATAGAAAATTATAACCATGAACCGGCATGCGCTCATCACCACCCAAGCACTCTTTACAGGTGATTAATAAGAGAAACTGAAACATGCGGCTCCTGATCGGCTTGGCCGCCCGGGTGTTCTTTGCTCATTTTTATTGGACCAATGTGGTGAGCGGGATTTGCCCAATTTCTGTGATACATACGCGCTATAGGAGTTTTACAGCAGAGCACTTATGGTCAAGGAGTGAAAAAAAGAATGCGAGAGAATGACTACAGAGAGGGAGACAGCCAAAGAAAGAAATACAGCGAAGGAAAAAAGCAAAACGAAAATGAGTTAAAGAAAGGGCAGACATGCAAATAAGATAGAAAGAGAGAAACAGGTGGACAGAAAGACAGAGAAAGAGATTGCAAGACAGAGGCTGCAAAAAAAAAATAAGATCAGAAGGAAAGAAACCATAACTATTGATAGTATACTATAGCCCCAAAACTTGGAAAAGTCAAGTGAAAGGGTAAAATACTAGCTAAGACGGGGCCACCTAAATGCCCACCAGTTCTCCTGTGTCCCAGCCTTGCACGACTTAGTGCAAGCTGCGCTATTAACACTATAGCGTTAAAAAGCTCGTTTTGCGAAAATTCCGGCGTCGGTGTCAGTGTCGGCGTCGTCGGTTGTGAGTGAAAAATCATCTTGTCCGTGACCGAAAAATCTGGAAACATGCAAATAAAACAAATAACAGAACCTTCGGTTTAAGTGAATCGAACACACACTGCCTGCGTGGCAAGCGGCTGTTTTACCACGGAGCACGACATTGCTTGAAACGGCTTCGAAAAAAACACGATATGAATGTCATGTGGTGGAAGCAGTCTGTAACGCATGTAATATTGCGTGACAGAAGCGTAGTATCGCGCCAGGCGTCAATACATGTGACTTGCGCGACGAGTGGGTGTTTTAAAGGCCTCCCCATTACGAAGGGCTCAGGCATATTTAATCAGCAAGTGCTAAAGCAACAACGTGAGCTGCTGCGTAGTTTCGCATGTTGCCTTACGGACGCGTGGTGGGCCCTTCGCTGATTCGCAAAAGGAAGAAATATTGCGTAGTG
The DNA here is from genome assembly GCF_013339695.2 of Rhipicephalus sanguineus. Classification (NCBI taxonomy): domain Eukaryota; kingdom Metazoa; phylum Arthropoda; class Arachnida; order Ixodida; family Ixodidae; genus Rhipicephalus; species Rhipicephalus sanguineus. Next base: position 52,052,608 of record NC_051183.1, read on the forward strand.
GGCACTTAAAAACTGCACTTGCAGTATGCATTCTAGGATAGTTTGAAACGGCCAATGTTACGCGCATGGTCATTCGTTTCCTTACGGCACGGTTAAGGCATGCACCGAGAACCGAAGCTAGGCTAGCACTTGAGAAGGTTATGCGCACGGAGCCAGATCGCGCTGTCGGCGTTCCACTCTTGAAGGCGAAGCTCAAGCCTCCTCCATGTTTTTTGTGACAGCTTTGGAGAAAGATTTTCCCCACTTTCTAAAATTCAGTATTCAGTAAAGTGTTTTCCTGATCCTGAAAGATGTGCATACTAGCCCGGGATTTCAAAACATTACTGCTTGCACGGAATTAATGCAAAGCATTTCTCGAATATCTTTCCGATAGTGAACTTTTGAGATGTAAATGCCTTTCATAGAATCATAATTATATAGCAATAACAAGTGACTTAGATGTTGGGAGATTGGTGTTCGAAAATGTATTTGTACACATTCAAGAGGGATACACATTTTCTGATGTTATCATCTGCTGAAAGCTCAAAATATCCCAGTCTTCAAAAGAAGTGCCCACCATAGTTGGTTTAGGGGCTATGTTACGGAGCTGCTAAGCTGAACAACATGTGTTTCATTCCTGTCCACGAGAGCTGCTTTTCCATTGCAGATGTTGGCCAAAACGTTCGTGTTCTTCGATTTAACATGAACTGAAAAAGCCCAGGTGGTTGGCTGATAGCAGTCGTCTACCACGGCGCTCTTTATGATCATTTGCTGGTTTTCGAAGATTCGATCGATTTTGAATATTGGATCGAGCCACACTTAGCGTGCGTGTGAGTGCTGCATCGTACATTGATTTTCATAGTTTTGAGACACATAGTATAGGATTTTCTCATTCATGTTCAAGAAAGTGCAAGAACGCCACTGACGCCGTTGACAAATTTTTCCGAAAATGGGACGTTCGAATTTTCATTTTAGTTATGGCATTGCGGTCTTGGAGAATTTCAGGTGTTGTATTTTAGCTTAATGTTGTTTGTCACTCCTGTCTTATCGTCACTACGGGGTGATATTTGTAGGTCATCGTAGAGGACATATTCCTGCGTCATGGCGCCACAGAGGTCCTCATCAAAGACGGAGCTACGGCCTTTATTGCTGACCTAACACAGGCCATCTTAGGATAAAGCCAGACAAGCCACCACCGGACCACCACCTACCATGTACAGAGCAATGGCCTCACCGAGCGTCTAAATAAGCCCATCGCGGACATGCTGGCCATGTAAGTTGTCGTTGAACATGAAACGTGGGGTGCATGCTTCCGTACTTGACCTTCGCGCACAACACGGCCATGTACGTTGACGTTGAACATAAGACGTGGGGTGCCTTGCTTCCGTACCTGACCTTCGAGTACCACACGGCCGTACAATAAGTGATGCAGATGACGCCATGCATGTTGGTATGCGGAAGGAACCCGGCAACGACGCTTGGCGCTATACTACCGAACATCATCGACTAAGAAAATCTCAACATTGCTAGCTACTCCCAGAGCGCCGAAGAGGCTTGACAGTTAACCCGCCTACGTATCAAGAATCAGCATAGGGTCCACAGCTGTCATTAGAACTCTTGACGATGCAGCATGGAATACCAAACCAGTGACCGTGCCTGGGTCTGGAAACCAATTCGACGACCTGTACTGAGTAAAAAGCTCCTGCAGAATACTTTCGACACTACATGATATTTCGACGTTGGGGTGCACTGTATTATCAGATTGTACCCTATGGTGTAACATCATCACGGCTGAGCCGAGCGCGAACCGAAGTCGTCCACATGGTGCGCCTGAAATCTGATTCGACGCACTAATGAAGTGTGACATTTTATTACCTTACTTCTCGTTCTTATCATCTCTGAATTTTTAAGTTTCGTGCAGCATCGGGACTATGTTATTTCAGAATGGGGCCATTGACACGCATACTTGCTTTTATTTCACGGGGAGCGCTTTTATCACTATCTTGTGACGCGCTATATTACTCGGCGTAGGCCACGCGTGAACTAGCGTGCTGCTTCGCGAATGACGCCGACTGTCGTACAAACACTGCATGTCCAATTCGTATGATTTAGTGCACTCCAGATTGCATGCGAGCATCAGTGATAACACTAGAATATACTGTGGCACATGTAAAAAACGGACGCGTTTTGCCGCTGATCAGATTATTCGACGACCGACGACGGCGTGCGACGATATCTTTGCACTTTGAAAGCCATTATTTTTCTGGAAACTAGTGCGTCGAATAGAGAGTTTCATCTTTACCAGCTTTGACTGCTTTGTTCACCTTCACAACGACGTGACTATATGCTAACAAGTCATACTAACAATGCCAAAATACCAACAATGCGGGCAGTGTAGAAAAAAATTACGCCATTTCCCGCTAAAGGAGACCATGGTGCGATGCGAAGCCGGAGCACTTGCACGATCGCTTTCCGTTGGCGTTCGTTGGGCATGCTACCGACCTCGCGTTGTGGAACGCGAAGAGGAACGCTACGCGCGTCTTGTCTTCCCTCTAGCCTGGCCGTTAATTCTCAGAGGGTGAGCAGGGAGCGCGGTCGACAGGCGTGCGAGAGGGGGGCAGCTTAGGAGAGGAGAGAGAGAGGGAGAGGACGCGCATGCGCTGGCGCTCATCGCGGCGTTGCGCAGGAGAGAATTTCGGCATGTCTAGCCCGCGTTTCAGAGGAAGAGTGGAGAGGGGAAGTGGAGAGGAGTAATGGGAGAGCGAGGGAGAAAAGGGGAGAGGAGAAGGTGAGTGGAGAGGGGAAAAGGGGAGAGGTGAAGTGGGGAGGCTATGCGCATGCGCAGTAAGGGTGGTCACGCCGCATACCACCACCACCACCGGTTTGAACTCCGCTATAAGATGCTTCGCATCTAATAACCGTGTAGCCCTGTGATTTCCCTACAGTTTATGCCTCAGTGTGCGATCAGCAAGTGTCAACAACTGCCGCAAGGGCTGTCCTGGATTTTCGCAGGAGCAGTACTGTAGAGTTTATATAATAAATATAATACAACGTCCAGTTGTGCTTTCCGCTGGTATTTCATTTAAATGATAAATTGCACATTCTGCATTTTGTGTACCACGACAAAGATTGAACCCATATAGAAAGCTATAGGGGCGCAAAACTTATTACTCCTTGTTAAAACAGTGACTTTCCCCGCCACGGTGGTCTATTGGATATGGCGCTTGACTGCTTTTTATGGACTTTTGATGGAGGCGATAATGTTTGAGGCCCGTGTACTTAGATATATGTTCACGTTAGAAAACACCAGGTGGTCGAAATTTCCGGAGCCCTCCATTACAGCGTCCCTTACAATCATATCGTAGTTTTGGGGTGTTGAACCCCATATATTACTATTATTATCAGAACGGTAAGTTGTTATATTGTGAGAAGAGTCGGTTAACGGAGAACGTGTTTACCGTTGCTACATTGGTGAACACTTTACAGCACTGCTGACATGGCCCTTTGAATGAAATTTTAAATACGTCCACACGGGCACAGTGTCTAAGCACGGTGTGTTGTAAATACATACGTACTTTTCATGCCCTTTTTAGGTTACATGGTTTAAACACACATTATAGCATTCAAAACGGTGCGTTAAACATCACTTACCTATGAGAAACCTTCTACAAAAATATGGCTCGACAATTTTGTAATATTTGTCACTACGTTGCTATGAAAGTTTATTATTTCTTTCAATTGCACAAGTGATGCAAGAAATACCTAACCATTCTTCAAAAAACTGCGGTATGTATGTTTTTGTCATGCCCTATTTAAGTAAATGAAAAAAAAAGGATAAGCCTTCTGATAGCCTACAACTTCTGTGGGTGGATAAGACGAGCACCAGCGAAAAATATTGAGCTATTTTCAATCACACTTTTTAAGCAGTCTGTCAACAGTGAAATATCTAGCAGGACTATTTTCACTGCCTTTCTGTGGACACGCTGCAGTTCTCTTGTTCACAAAAACGTCGGTAGTTTCACTATAACGCGTGAGGAAACACCCAAAATGTGTTCGGTGGTAAAATGTTTTTACTGACTGCTTCCACATATCGCTGGTCTGACAGTTATATTATAGCAAATCTTTTGTAGGATATGGCTATATATCCAACAAACATCCAACACGAAGCGGTAAACACCGGTATACGACTTTCAACACCAAGACGTTGTCCTCTAACATTTCACTTTACCAAAAAAAGGTACTCACAGTTGAGGCTCCTTGGTATTTTTGTAGAGGATCGTAGCGTTAATTTTGTTGTCCTCGCTTTGAATTTTCACACCCGTAACACTCACACAAGTAAAACCATCCCCCCATACAGAATCATTCTGTGTTGTCGCCTTCGCCAAATAGTATCTTTTGCTTTGGTCTTGAGAAATGCTCTGAAAAAAATTATTTCAGAGCACTGAATTATTTGACATATTATGAATTATTTTTTTCAGATAGTGTGCATTGCTTGTACACCGGCGAAATATGATCGAGTTTGCTTCATTTATACTTGCATGCGCCCATCTGCTTGCGCAGAAGCGGTACCTCCGTGGCCTGCTTCATTATCCACAATTCTCGCGTCTTTGCATCACCCTTGAATGTTTGCGCAACTGTTCGCCAAATTAAATACCAAAGCAGACGAATTTAGTCGACATTCCATTGCAAGCCACCAATTATTGCATCTGCATGAGGCCACCACGGCCAGCCAACGAACCCGCTACCCTAATCAGCGCCTTTCGTATTTGCCATTTGAGTTCTGTGCCCCGTTTTAACGCGATAGCGTTAAAGAGCTCGTATCGCAGAAATTCCGCCGTCGGCGTCGGCACCGTTGGTTGTGAGCGAAAAATCATCATCTTGTCCGTGATCGAAAAATCGAAAAAGCTGCAAATAAAATAAATAATAAAAATGTTAGGTCCGAGTGAGAATCGAACCCAGGCCGTCTGCGTGGCAAGCAGTTGTTCTACCACACAGCCACGCCTCTGCTTGGAGCTGCACTGAAAGTAACTTTGATGCTTCCCAAAAATACGCGTCCTGTATACAGGTGGCACAGTACGAGATGTAATATGGCAGTAATATTGCGTGGTGGTACAAGCGTACATTGCCATCGGGCGTCACACCACGCCAATATCATAAAGACATGGTGGTTTAAAGACAGCCACCCATTACAAAAGGCACACACATTACTGCGCGTATTCCCATAAGACCCCGTAGTGGGTGCATCGCAGCTTCGAAAAAGGTTCTCGCGCATAATTGCTCCTGGTTTAAAGCATGCTACCCATTACATAAGGCACACACCTTATTGTGCGCATTCTGTTAAACACTCCTAGTGTTCGAAGTGCGCACTAGGGGCAGGATATTGCTATCGCGTTCAACTCTTAAAGGCGAAGCTTAAGCGTCCCCCAATTTTTTTCTTAAAATATGGTTCAGAAGTCGACGTAGACGTTCTTTCTCTGCTCGCTTAGCGCTGACAACAGGATCTGCTCTCCGTTGGCACTGCCATTCTAGAGCGATCGCGCGCTGTCGCTCTCGGCGAGCCTCCTCAGCTGCGTACATGGCTGGAAAGACCCTCCGCCAACCGGCGCCTTCCGTGTGTGTGCTAAAGTCCCTCTTATTGGGTGCGTGCTGCGCGGGAAAGCCCCAAGCGGCGATACCCTCAGCAACTTTCCGATGATAACATTGTGGCGCCCTCTCTCTGCCTCGCAGGCGAAGCTGGGTGGCTGTTTCGCTTGGAACTGTCTGAGCATGCCACCGTTCGCTTCAGTCTGTAAGTGCATTGTACGTTATAGGCCATATCCGACAGGCGCTCATTTAGTTATATATATATATATATATATATATATATATATATATATATATATATATATATATATATATATATATATATATATATATATATATATATATATATATAGGGAAGAGAAGAGACACAACTAAGCAGTTGTCTTAATTTTATTTGCCAACGGTTTCGACCGGTGGACCGATCTTCGTCAGGGCTCATGAGCAAATAATAAAACAATAAACTAATAAATTAATAATAAAATAAAATGAAATAATAATTAATATAAAATAATAAATAATAAAATAATAAAAACGTCAGGCTTATGAGCAAATTTTTATTTGCTCATAAGCCCTGACGAAGACCGGTCCACCGGTCGAAACCGTTGGCAAATAAAATTAAGACAACCGCTTAGTTGTGTCTCTTCTCTTCGCAAGTACGTTTGGCCCATTGGAAAAGCTTCTTCAGATATATATATATATATATATATATATATATATATATATATATATATATATATATATATATATATTATAGAAAAAGAGAGAGAGAGATCATCTTGTGTTATGCGCTAGGAAACCACTAAATGTAGTATTTTTTGCATAGTACATATCGCTGCTGAAACTGCCTAATTCGAACGAGTTTGCTCCAATTAAACTTGTCAGCGCGTAACTGCTCATGCATGAGTGACGCTTATATGCGCCAATATTTCCTGCTCTCGTTTCTGTGCATCCCACTTGAATACTTTTGCACCTGTAGCCCAACATACATGTGGCGCATTCCAGTGTAGTTTACCTTTCATTTAATGGTATTCGACTATTGCAGGTGAATGTGGCTGTCACGGACTGTCCTCGAACTAGCTACCTATATAAGAACTGTCCGGGTTTAACGCCCCCAAAACACCATATAAATATAAGAGACCATATTGCTTTTTTTAGCGCAAAAAACGACACCACAAGAAAGAAGACGGAACACAGCGCTTTCTTGTGGTGTCGTTTTTTGCGCTAAAAAAAGCAATATGGATTCTCACCAACTAGCCCGCCAACGCATTTTGTTGAAATATAAGAGACGCCGTAGTGGAGGGCTCCGGAACATTTGACTACCTGGTGTTCTTTAACCTGCACCTAAACCTGGGCACACGAGCCTCTAGCATTTTCGCCTCCACCGAAAATGCGGTCGCCGCGGCTGCGATTAGATTCCGCGACCTGCGGGTCCGCCGTCGCGCACCTTAACCACTAGACCACCGTGGCGGGAGAACTAGCTACCTAAGACAGCGCCTATTACTTTTCAATAGCAATGGAAAACTGGTACTACGGTAACGTACTATCGACGTCATATGATACGCGAAAAGTGGAGCGCGTGGCTGAAGCATTAGCAATGGTCTGGTGCGCGCCATCCAGTCATTACCATTAACAGGTGCGCACATCCGGTTTGGCAGCACTGTGTGATTCCCCTATACTGCAAAATTTTGGCTTGTGTTCTGGTTCTGTTATGGTGATATGGTGATTATGGTGACCGGCGTGGGCGTGCGAACATTTCTGTCGGTAATTTCTTTTATTTCTTTCGTTTCGAATATCAGAAATAGGCTAAAACGCCTTATTTTGCTAGTTGGTGCATGGTCAGACTAACTTTATATGCACAGCGAAACGAGGACATCGAACTACAGGACTAGTCCCAACCAAGAACTGATTTATTTGAAAGAACATTACATCCCAGGTAACGTTAGACACATGCGCGAGTCACATTGATAACATTGGTATCACCACAGCAAAATGACAAATGACCTGTATTTATCAAGAGTTGTGCCAAAAGTGTAATAGTAGTTGTATCAATAGTATCAAAAAGGGCAATTAGTTGCAATATAAATTCAAAGACGGCACACTGACACAATGTGCGGCGTACTTAATTATGTAAAAAGCCTCCAACAATTCTGTGGCCACCTGGTTACTACATTTCCCACGCACACTGGTTTGAAAAATTGGGTCGCACATGCGAAGCACATGCAGTGTGAAAGCAAGCGTAAAGCAGAAACATCGTTATGCAGGGCTTCTTGTTCCATTAATAGAATATTTAAACATCGACCAGTCTAGCCGATGTATGTCCTACAACTGAGGGGTATTTCGTAAATCACCCTAACTGCACATGGGCAATAAGGTTTTATATGCTGAATGTAACAAGCGGCCTCTTTCCTTTGCTCCGAAACACGAGCACATAACAGCAAGAGCTTGTTAGGTGCGGTAAATGTCACTGGAACATACATCGTCTCTGCTCACAGCCTTCCTGAGATTGTGGGCGTCTTTGTGCAAATAGGGTATTTTTCTGGCCTCTTGCTACACTGTGTAGGTACCACCCTTTTGCACATGACTTCCAATTTTTTGTGCGAGCTCTCCGAAACAATAGTTACGACTGAGCAGGGGAATCAAACCGGTTGCGGACGTGACACCTGACAATCAAAGCTGTCAACCACCATGTGTTCGCAGGATCTGTAAGCGCCGACTAGAAGCACATTGTCGCAATGCCTCACTTTACATTTTTAGAGTGTGCCGATTCAAAATTAGGCAACTCCTTTTTGGCACGAGGTTGATAAGACCAGCGCGTAAAGTGGTCAATAGAAGGTAATTTAATATCTAGAAATTGCAGTTCACTATTGTTGGATGCCTCCTAAGCAAAAGTCAGGGTCTTTCCTTAGGATCTAAAGCGAGGTTAAAATATCTTCGAAGGCAGTATTGTAGCTTCAACTCGTTGGTCGGGTTCAAAATCACCAGGAAGTAATGAGCATACTGAAATATCTTAAGTTATTTAGCGTCAATAGCATTATTCAAAACTAAGTCAATGGCTGACAAGAATATGTTACACAGTACCATTGCTATTGCTACTCGTTGTGCAAGATTTATGGCTTTTGCCTTAAGAAAGACCTCCTGCCTGTAGGCGCCCTGAAGTTATTCAGACTGCCTATTTCTTCATATTACCATGAGAAGCGCTTTTGCAAGATTCACAAGGGGGAGCTTTGGTGGCAACTGCGTCATTCGTACGACTTACTACGCGCGTTCCGTTCCAAGCACTTTTCGCATTGGATGGCTGTGCTTCAAGGGATTTGATGATTATCAGCTCAGACTATGCATTTTTGGTGGAAGCCTGTTTAGCTACTCCTTCCCAAATGGAATCCGCAGGGTGTCAAGCCACTTTACATTTTGGTGGTCCTGGGAAAGGCGCCATCTTCCAACAACGTTGCATCGGAAATAAGGAAAGAACGTGAGTTCAGTCTTCAGCCGAAGTGTTGGGCCCATGAACATTTAGCCGTGAAGAGAAGACTTGCCGCCAGAAGGAGGCAGAGAAGTACGAAAGCTGTCTTCTGAAAGGTGTAGATAGCCTCATGAAGACAGAAGCACCTGTTTGTCAGAAGGCTGGCACTAAAATCATCGTCGATTTCTTCAAAGAGAACGGCCTTCTACTTCAAGTGGAGAAAAAAGGTGGTTTTGTCACCATGTTATGCGTCACCTTCCAGGAAAAGGCGGGACAAGAAATTTCTAAGGACTTTGTTCACACTCATTTAAATCTCGCTATGGTAAACGACTGGCAGGTGGGACGTGCGGTGACCTGAACTCGCTGAAGCTGGCCGAAGCCGTGAGAAAGTGTAAGGGTACAAGCCTAGTTTTTTTGCACTCAACACTCATAAGTCGAAAATACCCTTCCGATATTGTGAGCGAACGCGGTGCACGGCAAAATCAACTCAGCAGATCCCTTCTTTTACACCTCAACAGTCTGCAGACTGATGACTTGTTTTCTGTTAACAACGTCGATCGCCTTTTTACGGGAAAATTCCTCTGTACGGTATGGTTTTTTCAGTTCATTATGGTTTTTTGGTCTCGCCGACCTGTTTTATTCGGTACCACACTCTGAATTGCTTCCTTGAGGCGGAAGTTGCATTGAGAGGAATGAAGTGGTGTCTTTTCAGAATTATTACGGAATTTCTGTAGAAGATTTTATGTACTTTTGCACTTTTATCTCAATAGTACCTTGGTTTCTTATAATGACAAGCTCTTTGTTCAGAGGAAAGGTATATGCGTCGGGTCGTGTGTGGCGCCAGTGCTGTGTACATTTTCTTGTCGTCCATCGAATTATATTTGAATGATGCTATTGACGCTAAAAAAATTTAAGATATTTTATTACGCTGACAAATTCCTCGTGATTTTTGAACTTGACTAAACACTTGAGTTACAGTACTGCTGTGGATGGAAAATGTTTTAACCGTATTTAGATTCCATGTAGGGAGCCTAACTTATACCTACGCGGAATCCAGCATGAATGGACTGCCATTCCTAGATATTAAATGAACTTTTATTGATAGCTTCACGTGCTGGTTCTATTGACCTCGCACAAAAAGAAGTGGAGCGGAGAAGTTGATCAACAAAAGCGCGGAGTAGGCGAAGAGTGCTGTCATTACATTCCACTACACCGAACAAACCGTCAACCTGCACAATCAAACTGGTAACTGATAGTGTCATCAAACTATTCGCCCAATTTCCACTTAGGCTTGTAGACTGCGCTTCTGTAAGCACAAGTGCTTCGTTCGAGGGCATGTCCCGAAATGTCTCATGCGCCCTAGGTGAGATTAGGGTTCCTGGCTACGCTATTGTCCGGCGCGCTATACATTTAATGGGATGAGTGACGCCGCATCCTCTGGGAAGAACACTATTGATCATCAGCATGAGCTAATCCTAAAAAGCTTATTCTTATCGGGCACTGAACCTAATACGACTCACCAATGTGCCCTAATTTGTGGATAACCGCCAAACATTCGGAAAAATCACGCGGAAAATGCATATCCAGTAGAGCACAATACGAATACCTCCAGCTTCAGGATAAAAAAGTGAAACGCTGACATGCAAGTAGTGGCGGGTATCAAGAGTGTCTTCCTATATATTAACTGTGGAAAGCAGCCCTACTGGAAGGTTCCTTCTCCCATCCTAATAATTTTATACGTTTCCTTACAAAGTCTACTGGTTTCCGCATATTTATGTAAATATTTAGCATATATTTTGGTAAGAATATTACGGGAGTACATGTTATTATTGGAATAACACAGGGAAAGATTCTGTAGAGAGGCTACATATATTTTACCTTCCAGGCGTCTTGGTAAGAGCCAAATTTGGTCTCGTCCGCCCAATCTGGCTTCTGTGTTCCTTGGGTCTGGTCGCAAAAAGCCGCTCCAAGGACAAGGAAAAGTGCAAGAGATTTCATCTTTGGTGCCTTCGGTGTTCCTTCAGGGGATGGAATGATGGGTAAGTTTCCGCTTCTCAATTTATATGATTCTGCTCTCCACGATTAACAAGGAAGTGAGACGTCAGAACTTCGACGCAAAAGCAGCGTCACAAAAACTGCATTGGTATTTTCATTCTAAGGTATGGATTGTTGGTTAAAATTATGTTGATGTTTACACTCATAATTTTTTTTATTTTGGGGGGTTACATACGTACAAAGCACAGGCGGTGTTATACGCACGTTTCCTTGTTTTTTTTTTCTTACTTTTCGACTGTTCATTCAAACTTTGTTCTCAAGAAATAATGGCACACCATTATCACAAGATTATTTCAGAAGTGATAATTTGATACTGCAAAAGATGATTGTTCAGGCTGAAAGGTATATCATCGTTTTTTTTTAGTTTAATAAAACGTGTGTTATTATCTGGCGCACATAAATGCCAGTATCTGTGCACCACAAAATGCCCCAAGGTAGTCTTTGTAATATTAAAAGGACATTTTACCGGTAAGATGATCCGACAAAGTTAAAATTGTGGCTTTCGTCATGTACATCTATAAAAAAATATTTACTAGTTAATCTTGCCCCTGTTGCTTTTTGTCACCTTCGACGATGACAAATATTTTCACGGCGTTCGTGACTACATTAGCTAATTCACTATTACTAAAATTTGGTGCACTATAGCTCCACAGCCAAAATAATGAGCACTTGAGAGGCAGGGAATACACGAAAGACTGGTAGATTAACCAGACTATCTCCAATTTGCAGCCCTGCGCACGAAGAGATGAATGAGGGCATAAAATAGAGAGAGAACGAAAAGATGAGCGCACACAAGTCACAATACACAAAAACGGCGCAACGTATCTTCAGGTGATCTCTTAAGTCAGTTGTCTTTAAGGACAGAACAAACGCGCTTCTGGTTTTCGGAGCTGATAGGTATAAGGACAGAATCGAAAGGTATTTTAATCAATAAATTTATAGCATACAGAGCAAACCATCGTTTCCTTCAATTTGCGAACATCACATTACAGCTTCAAGTTCTCCTTGACAGTAAATATAAATTGTGCATGTCCTTTCAGTTTGTCCGTTCAGAATGTCACTACAGCAGCAGTCGTCACTTATTGGAAAACTCTGTCGATAGGTATTGAAACGGAGGCGCGCGATTATTCAAAAATGTGTACTCTAAATGAGTACTCTGGTATTTGCTATATTCGAAAAACATATTTACTGTTCGAAATATTTCAACAACCCGAAAGTCCAAATCATATTCCGAACGTGTTTTTAAAGAGCAGAAGTGAGAATATTATGTTTTATCAGCCAAGGTAGCATTGTATAAAAATCTTTTATCACACATGTAACGACTAATCTTGCAGAAATAACGAACATGCGTTTTTCAAGTCGGAATCGTTGCGCAACGGTGCCAGAGCGCGTCGTCCCCGCCATCTTGGTGTGGACGGAAAGCACGTTTCTCCGATTTCAAAACCTTTCTTTCTTTCTTTCTTTCTTTCTTTCTTTCTTTCTTTCTTTCTTTCTTTCTTTCTTTCTTTCTTTCTTTCTTTCTTTCTTTCTTTCTTTCTTTCTTTCTTTCTTTCTTTCCTTTTCTTTCTTTCTTTTTTTCTTTCTTTATTTCTTGACAGGTAGCGGCCGTCCGCGGAACGCTTTATTTGGCCTTAATCGGCTTCGCGTTTTTCGTTTTCTTTCCTGCGTTCGTCAACCTGGCAGCACCGGTTTAGGAATTCAATTTCCTCGATGACGAAAGTTTCCTTAAGTGCGCTATTCATCACACCAACCTTACGTCTTTTGCACGATATCGATTTTAGTCCTTCAACATGAAATACTGCAACGAATTCTGACTTTCCACCGCAAGTACGTGGGACTTCATTACCAAATTATGCTTTATTACACCGTATGGCAACAATACAACGATTAAAACAGCAGATCACGTCTCTTTGAAATACTCTAAAATGCTTAGAAATCCTGGCCAAAGCCCTCCTTGCCTTTATTTCATGTGTCCAAGTGCATGCTTGAATGCGTGTCCACATGCACGCTTGATTGCAGGCCAGCATTAGCGATGCACCAGTTCATAGTGTCGGTAGATAGATGTCCGACCATATGTAAGTAAATGCAGCTGTAGGAGTGCCGCAGCCATGATGTAGGCGGTAGCTTGCGCCAGTTGGAAGGAATCAACGCTACTAAAAATTCTGATATTGCCGCGGCGGCGCTCGAGGGTACATGGAAGATACATTTAATGGACAGATGGCGAGATAGTCTGACTAATGCATAACGCTAACACGCCGCCAGGCGAATGTTGTCATTTACATAAGGTTTCTATCATGGATTCTCAAATTGGGTTCCGTGGAGGACATTTTAGGGTTCCTCGAGTGGCTGGAACCAATGTAATCAGCTTCCGTTTTACCCCTCCCCCCATAAAACTAATTTATTTATTTAGACAAGGAAATGGGCATTGCATTTTGCATTTGACGAAGCCATCGCCCACCGCATCCGCACATCGGGTGTCTGCGGGAAGCGAGAGACCCACGTGGTAGCAGCATAAAGACTCCTCGTTTAGGGCGCGCCGTGAAACTTGCACGAATTGCAGATCCATGGCGACAGAACGCGTGAAGCGCTGGTAATGCGTACTCGTGAGCGTTGAAACCAGTTAAAGCCAAATGAAACCAGTTCAAACGACATTAACGGGTAGCTCGGTGTTTTATTCGTAGCTCGTGGCGCGTCGGCGTTCACGTAGCACAGTTTTCATACATGGTGATCTGATACTGCTCTATGTCGTTTTTTTTTTTAATCAAAACGGGCAACGAGTGCCTTGATACGCGTAAGAGGCGTCGCTTTGAGCCGGCTGTGGCCTGCACCAGCATTTAGGCTTAGCTTTACGACCGATTCATGGGCCTGCGGCCGTTTCGCTGAGCGAGTGGCATGTCTCATTTTCCGTTTTGCAAAAAATAAAACAGGTCTCTGTACGTCCAGTGCTTTGTTTTCGTGAACACAGTGCTTATGCGGCGGGGTGCCTGAAGTATGCAGTGTCTACCCGGCGGGCGCTTGACGCGACTCGCGGAGCTGTGCGGGGAGGAATCGCAAGTCTATGTATTATCGGGGTTCTACATTAACGGCGATGGCCATCGATATTAAAGAAAATAGAACATTCCTACAACGCGGGCAGTGTTAATACTGTGGTTGCGCGCATCTAGAGGTGTTGTCACACACACCCTCCCCCTTTTGATTTCCTCAGGCTCAAAAAAAGTCAGTTGTTCCGCGGCACACTGGAAAAGCCGTTGGGGTTCTCTAATGCCACAAATCTTGACAACCACTGTTTGATATGCACATGCACTTATATGGGTCACGCGTATTGGAGACGTTGCCACATTTCATGCAAACTACACTCCGCATTTCTTTCGATCGTGTTCAACCGACAACGTGAAGTCGCCGGAGCACATACACGGGTTCGCATATTCTAAATCGTTGCTCTGAAGCTTATATCGTGTACTCAATACTGACCCACCCAGCTGCTGGGTGATGTGTCGATTCTTTTTACCTCTTTATATTTCGTGATAAAATCGAAGATCTATTGCCGCAGTCATCGTGTAACTATCACTTGGGCTCACTGAATTGTTATTCTGAAGCTACCAAATACATAACAATTTATTTGCATAGCTTTTTTTAGCTTCCTGTGACCACTACCATTTCCAGAGAATTGTATACTGCTCTAACAACCTTGCAACGCCTCCGATCTTAGAGGTGTTGCAATCATGTGATGACGTCATCGCGTGAAGTCACTTTATTCGACGTTGTCATGACGTCACAAGCTTTGGTCGTATGGTGGCGTCATTACGTGATTATTCACATCCCTCGTGCTGACACCGCCGGTGTCCGCGGTACCGCCGACACCGCGGACACCGGCGGTCAATTTTCGCGTAAGCTGATGCATGTAAGGTTTTCGCCACAGCAGGCGCAGGGCCCCTAGAAGGCGAGTGTTAAATGAAAACAATATTTCGTTCTGGTGGTCTGTGATAGCGGACATCCTGTTGGTTTACTTTAGGAAATCATTTCTTCTGCTCATATTCTTCACGTCCTACACTTCCTAATCACGAAATTTCATCGAATACAAGAGGGCCCATTGCTATATTAGAAGAGCTTCCTGCACGAGCTTCCTGCATATCGTACGCTATATGTGCATGACTAAAAAGCGCAAGGCACATTCACTTAGCACGGAGGCGCGCATTAAGCGTGAACCTGGTAGCATGTACAAAAGCGGCAACACAGCGCTAAATGACGCCATAGGCTGAGTGTCACGGAAACACAGACCACATAACGTGCCAGAAACACATGCCAGATAACCGCCACAGTTGACGCACGGCGGCACTAACCTGCAATATCGAAATAAATCTTCCCGTCACAACATCACGGTAATTAACATCCCGAGCTCGTGCTGAGAATGCGCGATAAATTACGTAAACGCAACACATCACGCTATCGCTGCAAAATTTCAATCTGCCCTAGCATTCGAAACACGAACTATGAAACTCCTTTTTTCAGCGTGACAAAATGATTTTTGAAGTTTGTGCGCCTGAAAGGGCCCCATTGCACAACGAATAATAACGTTGTGTTAATGGTACGCTGTTTACAATACCAGCAATATTCAAGCGAAATACGCATGTACGTCGCTCGCATAACACGGAGCAGTCGGTCGGGGTCCCTTTGCTGCGTGTGATGTTTCTAATCCAAAGGCGTCGTCGCTTCTTTTCCTTTAAAAAAAAGCGGAAACCCTGCGCGCCGCTGTTTGAGCAGCCAACCGCGCACCAACAGCCCATCGCACGCAACAAATTGACGCAGGAATGCGCGTGCGAGACCGTACGCGGCCTCGCACAAGAGCTTTGCAACCTACGCGCGCTCCTCAGCAATCGTGTGAACGCGGCGCGCCGGCCCTTCGGCGTCGCGGCTCTGCCAGACTCCGCGTCGCGCTGCCGCCCGCCGCCGCAGGCGAGGAGAGAGGGTTTACGTCACGAGAAGAGGGCGGCGCTGGGACGGGGCGCGGAGAGCGGCGAGATGAAAGAATCGCCAAACTCTCCCGAAGGGTACATATGGCTCTGACCTCATCTTGCAACTAGCGCCGCCTCTCGGCAGCCCACCATAGACAACTCTCCTTCGAATCCTTCCTTCTACCGCTTTCGCTATATCCTCAAGTGTTCCTCTCTGCTCTTTTTTTATGTTTATCATTGCTATAGAAGCGCGCAGTTTGTATAGAACAACGAAGAATAGAGGAAAGACTCGCATTCGTCACGTCGTCTTGCCTTGTTGGTTTGGAGTTAACTCTTGTTTAAGCGTTGGCCACAGGAATTATCAGGAAGTCGTTCAAGTGCAACCGAACAAATGACGGTGCTTTTGTTGCAGTGGCAGCTTTCCAAGTTGTGTACATATGCTTTTTCGCGTGTCATGGCGAAAAAAAGACAAGATGGCCTCAAGCCGAACAATGTTCTTTCCTGAGCGATGTCAGTGGCTCTTGGCGTAGCAACAGTTCGATTACATTAGTGAAGAAACTAGCGCTACATCCTGCGAAGTATGGAAATTACCACTATTCATGGAACGCACACTAGAATATTTCAAGGCGCTATACCTCTGTACTACTCTGCTACTGATAGATAACCGTATTTGCCTGGTGTGGCAAATTGCGGCCACTGTGCGTCACCTACGTTGTTATCACTTTGCGTTGTTTCCAAATCCAAATCCAAGCTATGATTTGGATATCGAATATTGTTTTCAGAAAGCTGCCTGAGAGAGTCAGTTAATACTTGCTGTGCACAGGTGCCACAAGAAGAGCATTTTGCGGTAAATTTCACAAACTAAAGCAGAATATTGTGCACGAGAGTTACGTACGGCTTGCAACCACAATTTCGTCCTAATTAGCAGTAATGCCGCTAAAATCACGATACACAGCCCTGCGGCTGTGCACTGCAAGTGATCATGGCGCGACCCGGCATACGCATGCGCGCGCCTGAGAAACCACGCGATTGCCGCAAGAGGGAGCGACGTGTAAACTTTGTGCATAGGAGGAAGTCTTCACGGTGAAGGAGTAACGCAGCGCGTTGCTCCCTTCTCGCTCCTTATTTTAGATTGTAGCCTTCATTAGGGAGACCTTAGAACGGTCAGCCTTTATGCGTTTCTTCTATTGTAGCAACTGGCTCCCCGAACCAACTCGTTTGACTCTACGCTAATACACCTTCACTGATCAGTTTCATTTTAGGGGCGAAGCTCCTTAAGGCGGCACCCGTTCGTCCCTCGTAGTCGTCGTCGTCGTAGTAGTACTAGTAGTAGTAGTCGTATTCCGTAACAAGTCTTACGCTTTGACCTCCAAGGTGGTGCCGGTGGGAGATTTTTCCTGTGCGTTGTTGAACAATAAAAAATTCGCAGCGTGCGCGTTAACTAAAAGCCGAATTCTTCTGTCTCTCATTCCCCATTAGCAGCCATTGGCATGTTCCAGTAGGAAACGTTAGTAGAAGTAGAAGTGTAAGTGTTAGCTAAAAGCCGACTTCTTCTGTCTCTCATTCCCATTAGCAGCCATTGTTTACCTCCAAGGTAGTGCCTGGTGAGATTTCTCCTGTGCGTGATTAAACAATAAAAAATTTGTTCAAAACGCCGTTGATTGATGAAATAAACCAACGAAAGACGCCAGATGTTTTGTAAAAGCAGAACGAAAGAACGCCAGATGTTTCTAAAGCAAAACGAAGAGACGCCAGCTGCTTAACGAAAGACGCCAGATTTTTCTAAAGCAATGGTTTTCTAAACAATGAAAATTCACAGCGTACATGTAAAATTAAAGTGAGCTGCAAGTCGTCATAACTCATCGAACCTTTAGTATAAACGCGCCCGATCTCTCGTCGGTGATGATGTACTGGGCAGAATTCACGGAAGATTCACGGTTTACCGATGAACCTCCGCAGCTTCGCCCACTCATCATCATTCACTCCGTGGATATGCTGTGATTTTTTCTGTCAAGGGCTAGTCACACATATTTGGGTATTATTCTCTGCTCAAATAATTGATGTGATCCTGGAGAAGGCTAATGCAGCAAATGGAACGTGTCAAGATTCGCATGACTTTTATGTTTAATTCGCATCTTCAGGAGAGATCTTAGCTGGAGGCCAGCAGATATATAAACTTGTGCAGACACCGTTCTACGATAGCCGATAGTACATTATTTGTAATTTCATATATTTACACGTTGGCGTTTCTTTGTGAGACATTGCAGGGGTGGTTAATGAAGTTGCGTCCAAACCTAACATCAAATAGTTCACATAAATGTGCATACTAACAGTAGCGGCATGATTGAGCAAGCAAATGCAAAAGTTTATTACACATACGCGTATAAATAACATTACATCTACAACACGTCCCGGAGTGTAAAAATACGGAGAAATGCAGAGGTATGCTTACAAAATATTTGACATATGACGATGAATTTCTTTCGCAAGTTGTGCGGGAGATAGATGCTGAAGTCCGCTATCAGGACGATTCCTATGTTGGATGATGAATGGGAAAAATGAGAATTTAAAACTGTGTAAACGCGGTCGGAACGGCATAGCATAAAGGGACTGAAAGATTGGAGTCATACCAGCAGGGAATGCAACGAATTAAACCAAAAATTTAATCTTCGCGTGAAACCAGGAAGCAGAGAAAACATAGTTTGTCCTTTTGCCGCATATATGTACCTTGAGGCAAAAGTGTGGTTTCTACAACTCTCAACACGGTTGGGCATCTCTTTCTAATTGATTCGCGGAGTTCCAATTCATGTGATTCGCGCTTAGGCCAAGCACATGTGTGCGAAGCTAATCGTTGTCTGCATTAGGCCTATTTCAAAGCACATAGTGTTTTATGATGATGAGTTTTACTTTGACCACGCAGAAATCAACCACGATTTAAATAACATCACGGCAAGCAATATCCAAGCAGAATTTGTTTGAGGAGTTTAAGTGATCCGTAAGCGTAGCGTTATATTGTGAGTTGCGGCTGTCCCAAGAACGCCGTTTTCGGTCGGCATACTCGTAGCTTCTTTAATCTTTGCAGCCTTCGACATGTAATTCATGAAGAAAGGTTAACCACACTAACAAGTCAACCACAGAATATGTAAGCGCCGCACCATTCTCTCACACTTTCAAACACTAGATATCACTAATGTAATAAAAAAATGAAAAACAAGAATTCAAGAATAATTCAACTTAGATATATTCTCCGCATCTACTACTGACACGTAATCCAAGTCACATTCTACCGTGCTGGGGGGTGGGGGGTCAGTAATCAAAATTTCATTATTTTACAGAGCACTTAATCAGTACGAGAAGTTAAACCAAAAATCAACAGCCTGCCCCCATAGAAAACAAGACAAGGAAGATTCCACGAAGACAAGACTGAAGAGCTACCACTTTCAAGATTCAGCACCGAAGATTAAACTCTGACACATGTTAGCAGCAAAAAAGCAATGTAAACCTGAGCAGTAGTTTTCTTTTTTTTTGTCTGCTATTCTGGGTTGGGGTCCCGTTCTCCTTCCCCTTCAAAATTTAACTTGGCTCTGCCCTGTTCATTTTTCTTTTCTCATTGGCATTGTCTGCTATATTATTATGGTGCGGGCCGAGGTTTTATTCTTTTTTTTTTTCATACCTCACAATAAAGAGAGCCTTCGACATGTTAAATGGCCCCCAAAAAAGGCACAGTCTGTGAGCAGCAAAACCTGAGATAGGCTTTGAATTTGCATGAAGTGTAAATTTTTCTGATATGTAGGATCCTTCTTGTAGGCTTTACATGTTGTCCTAACGAGTGCACTCATTGCACTGCCACAGGGTACTGCAAATGAGTTCTACGGAATCCCGCAAGGTGGCCTAAGGGTTATGAAAGACATAATTGACAACCACCTCATCGTCGCAGGAGGCACGGTGAAATGCATACGGATTTCTCAGCAAGGAAAGCTTCTATTTGTAGAAAGACCCATCCTGGTTCAGAGATCGAACAAGGGAACCAGGCCTTTTCGGCGCGTTGCTTTACAATTCGGCTAACCGCGTTAATCCTTCCGGCCACTCGCAGAATTCCGTAGAACATATTTGCAAGATTCTGTGTCCATGTACTGCGAGTTGTTGTCTAATCTGCCCTCGAGCTGGCAATCGATAGCATCCTAGTTAGCCAGATTGGTAGAGCGACCGCACCAGAAAGCCGTTGGTCCCACGTTTTTTGCTCAGAAAAAGATTACTTTTTAATAGCGAAGCTGCTGTAGCGCACCGTAGTTTGTGCGGTGTTGCAAAAAACTTCCCAGGTGGTTATGCGCAACAGGAGTTGGAAGATCCCCATTACCGAGTACAGCAGCTGCGAGCGTTAAACGAACATTCTGCTCTCTGAAGTGGAGTACATGAATCCGTGAAAGAGATAGAGGGAGATGGAGAAAGAAAGAGAGAATAAGAGACAGTCAGACAGAAAGTGATAAAAAGAAAGGGAAATATGAAAACAGAGGAAAATAAAGGGGATCATTACATTAAAAGAAAGACAAAGGTATAGAATGAACCAGACAGAAAAAGACAAAGAAAGAGATGGAACGAAGCAGAGTGAGAGAAACGAAAGAAAGGGAAATTAAGATAGACAAAGAGAAAAAGACAAAGAAATAGAGATAGGGAAAGAGAGCAATAGAAAGCAAGAGAAACGAACAGATACAACAATTATATCAAATAAACACAGACAAAAGATGTGAAAGAGAAGAAAGGAAGAAAAAAAAAGAGAAACAAGGGAGGCCCCCCAACTGCGCTCTTCTTTCAGGCTTGGTACCTCTAGTGCCAAGCTGACATATTTTTTTTTCGTCAACTAGAAGATATTGTTGCTGAGAAATCCATATGCGTTCCTTTGTGGCTTCGGTTACAGTCATGTGGTTTTCAATCATTCATTTTAATATACTACCACGAAGTTACACAAACTCTCCAAGGAAGTGTTCTTTTAGGGGCGAAGCTTCTTAAAGCGGCACCCGTTCGTCCCCGTCGTAGTGCGTAACCAGTCTTAACGCTAGTACCAGATCTTGACCTCCAAGGTGGTGCCGGTGGGAGATTTCTCCTGTGCGTTGTTGAACAATAAAAAATTCGCAGCGTGCGCGTTAACTAAAAGCCGAATTCTTCTGTCTCTCATTCCCCATTAGCAGCCATTGGCATGTTCCAGTACGAAACGTTAGTAGAAGTAGAAGTGTAAGTGTTAGCTAAAAGCCGACTTCTTCTGTCTCTTATTCCCATTAGCAGCCATTGTTTACCTCCAAGGTAGTGCCTGGTGAGATTTCTCCTGTGCGTGATTAAACAATAAAAATTTTGTTCAAAACGCCGTTGATTGATGAAACAAACCAACGAATGACGCCAGATGTTTCCTAAAAGCAAAAGGAAAAGACGCCAGATGTTTTTAAAGCAAAACGAAAAGACGCCAGCTGCTTAACAAAAGACGCCAGATGTTTTCTAAAGCAAAGGTTTTCTAAACAATGAAAATTCACAGCGTACATGTAAAATTAAAGTGAGCTGCAAGTCGTCATAACTCTCATCGAACCTTTAGTATAAACGCGCCCGATCTCACGTCGGTGATGATGTACTGGGCAGAATTCACGGAAGATTCACGGTTTACCGATGAACCTCCGTAGCTTCGCCCACTCATCACCATTCACTCCGTGGATATGCTGTGATTTTTTTTACATTTATTTCCTACCGCGGGCACACGCGATGGAGTCATATGGATGATATTTATCCCCATTCAGCTAGCATCGGTGTGTCGACAAGAGGTACTCGCAATATTTCTATGCATTAAAAGTTCTTCTTTAGCCCAGTGTTTCAGACACTTGTATTCGAAGCGTTGGGGCGCAGTTCTAAATGAGCCCTGCCAAAAAAATATCTGGTCTTATTCAATCGTTTCTGCGTGGTCCTGATCAGCTTACGTTGTAGAAGGACAAACGGACAGACTGACGAACAGTTCTCGCGTTGAATCGGCGCAGAAACTTCGCGGATTTAAATGCGGCAGGCTGTTGGAATTGGCGATTTATGGCCGCTGCTTTGTGATTCAAGTTCTCTCAGTTATTGTTCTTCGAGAAACTGCTTCTTTTCTGTACCTTATACGTAAAAACGATGATAGTGAGAGCACTCAGACGTTTATATTTCATAGTAATTGGCGATGTAGGAGTAGTAGAAGCTCAACGGGGCACCAAATGTATTGTAATTCTAAAAAGGGTGATTGCTAAAAGCGTACTAAGAGTACGGCACAAATGCTCGTGTAAGGGAAAGTCGTCTTCGATGTTCGTGGAGTTCAAAATGAATTTTAAAGTGCATTATAGTCTGTATATTGAAAAATATTCCACATACTCATACGAAACCTGAGAGTCTTTGTTGGTGATGACACCATTATGGGAAAGTGATCGTTCTCGTGAAAATTTCAGAAACACTTTTTATTTAAGTTCAGATAAAGGAACCGGAGAAACAATGGTCCGATCGATAGAAGAATGTGTTTGGTTGCAAAGGCTGTAATACGTTTGCTTTTTGTGCTTAAACAACGTTCACTGCTCGAAAAAAAGACATTTCTCATTTAAGCGACCTCGCAGGACACTGCACGAATCACTCCACAGGCTGTTGTGTGCGTTGAATTCGCGATAAAGACTATAAGATTCTGAAAATTCATCTCTTAATAATAAAATACAGGTTTGTCGAGATGACAATTTGGGGGTATGCAATTTGAGCAGATGGCAATAAGTCAGTTTAAAGCTACAGCTCGCACAGCCACGACCTGTAGTGCCGCTTGGAGTGGAAGGTACTGGCACAGATTTGTGTCCAGTACGATGGCTACGCCGTCAGATGATGCGACAGCATTTTATCAATCTTTTCCGAAACTAACATAGCGACGAAGGAAACTGGTTTCTCTAGAATTTAGGTGCGTTTCGTGCACACACAGCACCATTGGACCCAAGCTTCTTCAGCTATTGTTCGTGTACATCGTCTACATTGTGTCCAAAATCTCTGACATTCCATTATGTCCGTTGTGTCCATGTTGAAAGCGAGGTAGTGTTGTGTGTTACAAAGAAGAAGACTGACTTAGGTTACAGAGTGTTTGTCGCGCCATGTAATTGAACTTCTCTCTTTATTGGAGTGGTCGAGGGATCCTCACCGCTCCTGAGGCGCTTCCTGCGTCGGTGGACGAGTAGTAGTGTCTATCGCCTTTTGCGAAGCCCCGGAGAGGCACTCTAGGGAGCAGTGTGCGCGTCGTGTAGGCTTCACGACTGATCCCACCAGCCCAGAGATCGACGGGACCTCTTTGGCTTCTGGCCTGGCCTGGCTGATGCCAGGGCTTGCAGAAGCCGCTGGTGTGGCCGCGCTATTGTCCACTATTGTTTCCACCCTATGCACAACGATTTCAGCCTCCACCAACCGAGGACTTTAATTAGGGCTAATTGTTCGCAAGATTAATATTATCACTGATCATTTGCCTACAAGGATGCAATGAATGGCAAGGAATAAGTATAAACAAGCTGCAACGTGCCTTAAACGCTGGGAGTACTCTAACGGGAAACAAGCAGATGAAGTATTCTATTGAAAAGCGTGTTTATTGCAATATTTCGAAGAGCTCAGATTTCACCTGAAAAGACTGTTAGCGACGCTCGGCGCAGACCGCGCAGAAATGTTTGGGAAGCTTCGCGAAAATTTGAGGTCATTTCGTCAAGATTACGAGCAGGACGCGAATAGTCAAGTTTATTCGAGAGCTTACGGGAGCACCAGCGGTAACGCTAGAAGGTTCGATGACATGTATATAAGACGACGCGTATGATAGGAAGACTACTCGATGGCCGACGTTGTTCTCGCCACTATCAGTGTGCAGCTTGAATTGCTTTTGTTTTGACCTTCTTTATTTTCTGGGCACAATTTCGCCGAAATAAATAACTGCTTATTTCCGAGTCCTCCTGCTGTCTTTTTAGCTGTCGCGGCCACGTGACAATATACATGCATATGTACAACTGCGTATGCATGCAGCACTATCGAAGCCGAACTGCTCGCGCCAGTTTTCCAGCTTCCTTGTCATCGTTTTCCTGAACGAATAAAACCATTTCGGTCAAGAGGTCTATAAATACTACTTTAACATAGCATCACTTCAGTGGTAGAAGCGCAGTTCCGGAGCTAAAGATAATTGACAGAATCACAGTAGTAGGGCTTCAGCCGCAAAATATGAACAGGTAACGCTAACAGGCGTTACCTGACGCAGTGTATAATATGGTACTATGTACCGAAACGGCAGGTTTTCGCATCGGACCATAAGGCCGTTAAGGGAACGGGATTCACAAGGCTGTATCGAGGTGTAAAGCATCACGAACATGTTTGTGAATGCTCTGCGACAATGTAAGCCGAGAATAGGCGAGGTGACGGGCATTGTCTGCTTACGCGGAAGCATCACGAACATACTCGCCGCTGAATGTCGTGGTCTGTGAAAGGATTGTACACGGCTGTGAAGTCGGGGCTTCCATCTGCGCAATCTTTAGACAGGTGAAAAGAAATGTGCACTGTAAAGCCATGACGTATTCGCGGAACCCACGTAGGCAAGGACATGACCCCAGTCACAGCGGTCTTGCGGTACTTAGGTAACGAATATCATTTTTGGTATGGGAACACTTTACTAAGGACGGGTACAAAAGGGACAAACCAGAAGTGCTTATGGTTTGACATTTTCGGTTTGTCCTTTTATCCGTTCTTAGTAAAGTCTTGCACTACCTGCATTCATGAGTAATTACCAACTTCTCTGTTAGGCGACTAGTGTGTCCGTAAGAGTTTCATTGGTGCGTTCCTACTTACTACGATTTGTATAGCTGTCTAATTACTAACCTAACTTTAGTAAGTGTACAACTCGCACTGCGTAGAGCTAGAACTCAGGGCGAACGCGATTACTTGAGGCGAATATGTACGGCCGCGACATGATAGCAACGTTCTTGGTGCGCCGTGAAGCAGCGTAACGTATCGCATCAAGAAGTCAGCGACGCCACTTGGATATCTCTTCGGCAGAGCTCTGGATAATCAATTCGGTATGGGATAACCTCTTTTTACACGGCTATTCATTGGCTTTACAATGTTGATTAGGGAAAAAAGACTAAGGTGTTCTGGTCAAAAGGGACAGAACTGTGCCGTTAATATGTCGAATGGTTCAAGATGTGCTGCAGTCATCAGCAGGGGTATTTTGGGGTGTTCACGTAATTCACATGTGGCCACGTAGGGGCGTACTGCGCGAGCAAGTCCTTGCCAGAAAAAACGGTGCCGGAAACGTGCGCATGTCCGAGATACGGAAAAGGCTCCGCTGGGGGCACATTGGAATGTTCAGTAAGGACATTGCGGCATAAATGATTTTGTGTGAGAATAAGGTGTGTCTCGTAAGGATGGAAATGGCAGTAGTATAGGACACCCTCGTGAAGGACGAAAATATGGACTCAGGCGTACGTAGACGAATATTCTATGTAATTCAGTCATCGCAATTGCGGATGTTTTCTTCTACGTCATGTTAATCAAGCGTGAAATAAAAAAAAAGCAGAATGCGATGTGTCCGGGCCAGTGTCGTGGAGGTAATCGACAGGATACCGGGACAGGCAATCATCGAAAACTCACAAGCATCGCTCGCAAGCATCTAAAATTTTTTCGAAGCTCCGGAAATTCGAGTGCAGGCTGATAATGTTATGGATATTCTTTGTACACTGGGCACAGGAATGCTCTTAACTGAGCGGATTTTTCAATGGTCTGGTTTCACATAGTGAGCGTAAAAGAGATATCCAAGCACCGTAATTTCGTGCCGCAGGAAATGACATTTGGGCCAGTTGACTACCAGGCCAGCGCGACGAAAATACGGTATGAAAGCTGAGAGTTGCGAAAACATTAGGAAAGAACATCGCGGTCGTCTATGCCCCTCACCAGAGTTAGTCATGCGCTCAAAGGTGGCCGGAGTGTTACAAAGGCCGAACAGCATGAACGTCAAATTAAACAGGCAATCATAGTTACAAATTCCACGTTAGCGTATCTGCACTTTAGGTGACAACGTGCACGTCAAAATGCCTGCTTACATCCCTCTGTATATATGACGAAATTTGCGTCTATAGAACAACCGTACTGCATTTTTACGTAGTTCCTTCTGCGTTCATGCAACAGAAGCTTTACTGTGGTTGTGATTTGCGCTAATGGTTTGTGATTTTGCATGGATGTATTAGGGAAGCTTTAGGACAGACGATCTAATATACGTCTGCTTCGATTGAGCGGTTCACTTTAAGGATGCGAATGAAGTTTCTTTAAAGCGAAAATATTTCACAGCGAGATATTGGGCAGGTTATAAATTGTCTTGCACAAACCACTGCAATGACACGTCGGAAAAAAGGGTCAAAGTGAAACTTTGATAAAAAAACAGGAAAAGATATCACCAAAATGATAAAGGCGATTCTGGCGCGAAAACATCACACAGAAAACACTATCAGAGATGCGGAAAAAAGAACATATTTATTAGAAATGGGGAATAGTATGCATGGCCACTTCTAATGCACCAAACAGAGAATGTTTACCCAAGACACAAGTAGCGTATCCACCTACGAAAATCATGATGTCACTACATCATATGCTTCCTCATCGAAACCTTTTTGAAGCCAATGACAAAGTAGATGATTCGGCGAAAGTTCTATATATAAAAACTGACATGTACTTTCTAGCAAGTGTCAATAACACGAACATATACGACGACTACCGTCATTATCTGAAACTTCCAGAAGCTCGAAGCTGAAACTGTGCAGGGGGAGTCCAGAGTACAGAAAGCACAACCTGAAGTTCAAATTCACTACAAACGCCATGACGCCATGACGTCTCTGTCATGGCATCATGACGTCTAAGTTCTCATAGATGACATAGGTTTGATACTTGGAACCAGTTGACTTCGGTATTTGTAGGTGCAATGGCCTGAACTATGCCATGCCAACGTACAAACAATAACGCTTCAGTGTTTCTCGAAGAAGGAGAATCCGCTATATTGGAAAGGCCCTGTTGACGTGAGAAGTTTCAGGGCAAAGCTGTGTAATAATTAAACTGATAACAAACGTAAAATCACGGTCCACTGTTTACGCATTTGAACAGAAGCTTGAAGCTGAAATCAATCGACTGTAAAGAGAACGAATGATCTCAGCTGTATGAACTAGTGAGTTAGCGACAACCACCGTGCAATTTATAAATGTAAATGGGCAACTTATGCTGAGTGGTACTGATAGGGTAGCACTCAGTATTTTATTTAAGGAAAAGAAATACCAATATGTAAGGTCGATAAACTCCTAGTGAAAATTGCCTGAGGGACTAAGAAATGGTAGCAAAATTATTGGGAACGCGCGTGCTACAAAATAGGGTCGCACGAAAAGTTGAAAGACCTCACTAGCTTTTTGACGCATACTGTAATCGCATCTGCTAGGTGAATGGGCTTCCGCTTTGAGTTGCATCCTCATGAGAATTTGCCAAGAAACCATTCAGGAAATAGCCGATACCAGGAAACAGGTGCAGTCGCAGATGTAGGAGGAGTCATCGCAAGAAAGGAACAATATCGCTTACGAAATTTACATATGGCAGAGAAGATGCTCTAACAAAGGACCTGAGATGGCACTGGCTTTGAGTTGCCAGCATGTATCTTATATAATTACACCTTTCATTGGCGCGACACATGCAATAAAAGAATTGCGACAGGCACGAAGAGACAGCTAGTCGTTTCAAAAAAGTTAAATAAAGCGTTTTGGCCTTCGTTAAGCACTCAGGTTGCTGAACATCCTTCTCTTCTTATGTGTGTCGCGCTAATACATGCTGAATTTACGAATCACCAACTCGCCCGCAAAGCAACCATTCTGTCTTACCAGAAGTTTCTGGCCTTGGGTATGTTGAAGGGTTAAGGGGAAATTCTGATCGGTGAGAGGATTTTCTTTGCAAGATAATTTTCACCGAAGGATGAAGGGGCACTGAGTTCGGGATGCCACCCTGCTCTCAAGTAAAGGCCTTCTGTGTAAGCCAGTCGTCGGATTGGTGCCCGAAACTCAACCCGACATCCCAGATATGCTAGCGTGATTGACGTAACAATTGAGCTGCGCTCCAAAAAGCAAAGTAAAGAGTCGTAGATGCTGGTCTTCGAACGAGACTAGTGCATAGCTTCATACGAATAATAATAATTGTAGGAGTTTTTCATCAAGAAAGAACGATATGATTATGAGGGACGCTGTTAATAAGGGCTCCGAAAATTTTGACCATCTGGTGCTCATTAACCTGCACCTAGGTGTATGTACACGGGCCTCTACCATTTCGAGTTCATTAAAATGCTGCCACCGCAGCCGGGATTCGAACCTGCGGAATTCGAATCCATAGTCGAGCACTCCAACCATTCGACTACAACAGCTATTCTAGTTCACAGCTTGAGTGTGCGAACATCTCAGCTTGTATTAGTCAGCACTGAAAGGCCAGCCAATATGTATCAAATGGTGCTAGTCTTCGTCACCAGAATGATGCACTTGAACAAGTTTTAACGGACTACGCTTAGAAAAGAAAGTCATCTGAAATGATTTTCACTGTTAGGATGAGGATACAACTTCATTGAAGCTATGAAGTGGGTCAGGTGAGGGGGGGGGGGGGCTGGTTTCAAGGAAGAGGAAGCCGATGGGACCTCAGGCCGCTCTAGGTGGCCGAAAGTCCTTGCGCTTCGGCGACCCCCATGGCCCAGCACAATATCCGGAGTTGATCTTCCGGTCGGGAGCTGCGCAAAGCAGCCTCCCATCGCTCCTGTCTCTCCGCACCCACAAAGGGGGGATTTGGCTCGTCTGGACAATGACGATATACGTGACCAAAGTCATCTCCCGGACTCGAGCAGAGGCGACAATGGGGTAAGGCGTTGCCCTAATGAATTTCGGAACTGAAGAATTTTCTGACTGGTTACTCTCAAAGAGAATGTTGTTTGCTTGTTCAGATACAGAACGAGAGCGAAATAATTGTTTCAAATGCAGAAATAACACAGATAGTTCGCACGTGCACAAAGTACAATATAAATAAGTAATCAGGTTGCATTTTATCCGCTAACTGCATTATCGTGCTTACGTTCAATATCCACGTGGCATACAAAACGTCTATTTCAATACGAATTTCGAAACGTGAGTTATATTTTATCTAGGACAATTGGCTAAATATTTTTATTTCGGACTTGTTAGGGGTACGACTACAAGAAATAAGGGCTTTTGTGCGGCCGTTGATTAAAAGGCACTATGCTAGTGCTTTTGCAAAAATGCCAAAGCATGGCCTTTCATTGCAAAAGTCGTGCGTATGATTTCCCTGTATATCATCAGAAGTGTGTTGTTTGCGCGC
Organism: Rhipicephalus sanguineus; assembly: GCF_013339695.2. Lineage (NCBI taxonomy): Eukaryota > Metazoa > Arthropoda > Arachnida > Ixodida > Ixodidae > Rhipicephalus > Rhipicephalus sanguineus. The sequence continues at coordinate 52,082,032 of NC_051183.1, forward strand.
CGTGATATCAGGTTTTCGGACACCGAAGCGTCCACTTGTTGAGTAACCTGTTGGGAGAATTTTCGTGAAGAGAGTTGTCTATTATTCCCCAAGAAAGGTTTACCGAACCATCTTTGTGTAGGAGTATTTTGCACACCATGAAATCGAAGGCTGCTAAAGATCCATTCAGAAGAAAATTTTGCTCTCTCGGAAAGTTAGTCAAGTAGCTGCGCCGCGCTTCATACTTTGAATCACGTCACAACGAGCACATCTGCCGTTTTTGCACATACGTCTGCGCACCGTCACAACAAAAATAGCATTCCCAAACGTTGTGCGTCCTTCAGACAGACAAAATCCAACATTTCGGTTTACGTCAAGCATTCAGGTTAATGAACCTAAGTGTTTATGCGTTTAAGGGTAGACAATGGGGTTCACAAATCGAAGCATGAACAGGTAGTTTAATACAAGTAGCGCTTATTATTTTGCTACTATCAATAAATGTTGCAAGTACCTTCTAGATCGAGGCGGGCTCTATCCCGTTGGGTGCCAGACCTAGGGGTCTGAGCCAGCAAACGGCCAGAACCCCTGAGGGACGACATGCAGACGCCGAGCAACAAGTATTTACTAATCACGGGCTCGGCGACGACTGATCGTCAGCGGTCGCTAAGCGCGAGTCGCGAGCGCGGCAGCTCGTCCTCGCAGACTTCTTTCTATACGATGGCTCCACCGCTGCCCGCGCTCCTCATACTCTACACAAAATGTTCTCCATCAAACTCAAATAACACTCATAGTATTACATGAAATTTATTTTGTTTCATTTTGGTATACGGAGAATATCTCAAGAAAATTTCGTTTCAGTACATCGTGTGACAGTGGGAATGCTAACAGTCTCCATAGGCCATACGTTATGGTGGATCACTCTGTCGCATATTATATGCGAATTTATTTGCGCACGGATGGTATAAGCTGTGCCGTACACATAACTGAAATAGCTTATCGTGGGCCTTAAGAATTGCCGCCGTAGTTTAGGCAAGAGGGTTAGTTCTCCCAGTGTTGACTTCGGAAAAAATAACTTCTCCTCATCCTCGGATACCTTTCTTTGGTTTGTATTTTCACGCATTCCTTACGCTACGCGCGCAACTGCTCGCTATGACTACGCTGGACCATGAAATTTCTTTCAGCTGACAGACTGAGCGTCTCAGCAAGCGTTTCTCTTAAAATACTGACATTGCCGTGTGCAGCAAAGGCGAGACACCCCGGCTTCTCGGCCATTATGACCTTCTTTACGGCCAAATGGCAAGCACAAGATGAATTACTCTGTCGTCTCGTCTTTATTTGTACCGACAATGGGAATTAGTGTAGCTGCTTTTGTGAGCTCAATATTCTCTGTCCTGATATTTGATGCATAATGATAATGCATCGAAATTCTCATGCATGCCTAACCTGATTGTAACAGATGCTCTTGTGTGAGAAGGTAAATAAAAATGCAACCACGAGTTATCAGGGATGGACGTTTTGCATATAATGGTCGTATTGTTTGCAGGTCGCAAATGTCTAGTGTATATCGGTGCATCTGTAATTATGAAGTGTCTTGATTCTTGCAGTGCGGTGTGCTGAAATGAAAAGTCAGAGGGTTATACTAATGTCCCATGCTTACCAGGGTATATTTTTATGTGTATTATTAATGCACTCTACTCCAAGACACGCTTTAGCCTGATGAATAAAGATGCACTTGTCTGAGAAGAATATTGTATACTCGGGCAACGACGGGGTAGTTTGACCTGAATGCATTGTAAATTATGGCAGTGGTAGTGACACCTTGTTAGTGCCGATTATGAATGGATGTTAATTTTTCATACGTGCTTGCGTGATCCCGGCCATACGCATGGGAATAATGCATGCACGAAAGGTTATTTGACTTGATAAATACTGCCTCCCCTCATTTTACAGTGACTCACTCACCATGCGTGCTGCGGTATTGCCTCCACGTGAGCGCTGCGTTTACACCTGCGGGGTGGAGTGCACATATTGAGCACAGCAGCCTACCTAATCTCGTACTGCAGGAGGCTGTTCCTACAATTCCCACAAGCATCCAATGTTTGTACGAAATACACATATTTCATATGGGAAATACAAGGAATCGGTATGTTTTCCTTAAGATCACATCAAATTTTCAGAAGTGTTCACCACTTTTCCACTAAACACAGAGAAGGAAGTTACTAAATAAATTAATAATAAAACGCCAGGCCTGCGCTGAAACCGCAGCACAGTCACAGCGAAAGCTGGACGAGCGGCGTTTCTAGAGCCCGTTGTAAGCTCTCTTGGGGCTACAATAGAGTACACTAGAAAGCTACCCGCTACGCCATAAATCACAATTTTTGCGAAGTTGGGAATCAGCTACTAAGCCATTATACTTCATTTTGAGGAGAAGCGAGACACCAGCTACACGTCCGTAAGGCATTATGTGCGCTTTGTTGACGCGACGACTGATGACGATGAAGAATTATGGCTCAGCCCTTTGTAATGGGTTGGAATCTTTAAACGGCCCACCAGTTATGTAATTTGCATTGGGTGACGCCCGGTTGCTATTTCCCTCTCCCGTCATGCTGTATAACATACGCTGACGTGGGAAAGAGACGGGGGAGGGGGCGAAGAAGTTTACTGAGACCCCGAGGAAATGGATTATGCGCTTATGGGCTTCCTTGGCAACCAATACAAGTGCAGTTGCGAGGAACCCACTAGGCTATCAATCATTGTAATTTTTGAGAAGTAGGGAAGCAGGCACTATGCCATCTTTCGTCATTCTACGGACAGCCGTGGTACCTGCTAAACGCATGTAAGGCATTATGCGCACTTTGTTGATGCTGTGCCTGATGACGATGAAGATTTATGGCGCAGCCCTTTGTAATGGGTTGGAAGCATTTAAAAACCTACTCGTTGCGCAATTCGCATTGTGTGACGCCTGGTTACAAAATTCGCGTTGTGCGACGCTTGGTGCTTATTTTACTCTTCTACCACGCTATATTGCATATGATGTGGTTCCTTCCCGACATGAAGCCTGTATAGGACCTTTTTGCAAAGCAGTTTCAAGCACAGGCATCAGAAAAGACCTTCCAATCACAGCTCATGGCATTCGGTTCCTCCCTCTCAAAAAGAGCCCCGCCAATAATACACCGTATGATTTATTTATGTTATTAGGACTTTATGCGCTATGGAAAAGTCGCATGATCGACAGGCACGCCGAGCCACCACGATCGACGAGGTCTGTCTTCCGAGAAGAAGCTGCTCAAGTGCGCAGTGTTGTTGAGACTTTTGAGCCCGTTCCGGAGTGGCTTGCACTTCTGGACGCGTGTGTGTGTTTGCCTGACTTTTGAACAGCCTCTTACTGTAGGCAACCTTGTGGGTGTTCTGAATGTTAAGGTAATTTTAATGTGACGAAGTATGTATTGTGTGGTTCACAGCAATGACGGGTCATCTTTCCATGAATTAAAGAAAAAAAAGCACAGGCGTGGTTCAGAGGTTGAGTACTGGGCTCCCACGCAGAGGGCCCAGGTTCGAACCTCGTTCCATCCTGGAGTTTTTTTTCTAATTTCGTTTTTTTTTCTTATTTCGAGCGATACTTGTTACGGACACCGGCGGCGGCGGCTGGCAACTACGGCGCCAAAAACGGCCGCTGAAATGATCCCATAACAGCTTTCGCTATAAAAACAAATTATGAAGCGAATATCGGAATAATTAAGAAATGAATAAACAAGTTCATAAAAAACCTGCATGCAGCGGCACGTCTGGCCATTCAAATCGAGCTGGACGTGCTTTCATAGAGCATATGCTACATTAAAAAGTTTTACCTAAAACGTAAGGCCTAAAAACCGTTTTTGGGTGATTCGCTGCTCAACTAGATATGGCCAGCGCACTCGTAGTTACTCTATAATGTCTTGCTTTTATCAGCTACCCCCGAGTGCCTTTCGTGGAAAAACAAAATTCAAACTGAAGCAACTTCTTCGTCGTAGTAATTCTTTAACTACTTCGTGATACATGTACTGTTCGTTCGGTAAATGCCGCTGCGGTATCAAAACCTTAAGGTCACCATGCCTTTCATGCTGAGCATACCCCTTGCTGTATTAAATGCATTACAATTTTTTTCTTCTTTTCTACAGGTTTGAATTATGTTGCATTGCTTTATCGTGCGTTTTTTTTGTTTTTTATGTTTTTTCCGCTTTTTTTATTTCACCGAAAATCTGATAGTGTTCTATTATTGTATGTTCGCCATTGCATGTAAGAATGGTCAACTCATGTAAAGCTGCGTGACGTTATATGGATTACCATCAGTTTTATTTTCTCATGCACTGCTGTACACGCACGTGTACTGTTTGCATGTATGCGCGAAAAGACACAGAAATGTGTCTGCATTTTAGTGGTCATAGGTAAATGAATTCCTGTTGTCTGCTGTCGGTCTGCTCTGCCTTTCAAGCCCAATGAGCCTGTGGCAGGTCGATTTTGTATTACATTTCACTGTGCCAAATGGTAATAAACTTTATTATTACTGAGAGTATAAAGAAATAAATGAATAAAGGAAATAAACGAATCCTTCCACTACACAGCTTCACTGGTAATTCACCCTCACAGAGCGGAACGGCTCAGGAATTTTCATTGTTCGTTTCTGCACGCTTCAGGTACTTTATTTTGTGCCCGTGTGTTTACTGAACTTACTCTTATCTGACGTCGATATCATCATGCGGTTGGCTTACGCTATTTGAGCGGGCTACTTTGTAAAATATAGCTGTATTTAGAGCACCTAAAACAACTACAAGTTTCCGGGATCTATGACCGGATCCCTTTCTTTATGTATTTGCCATCTTCACTACGGGCGTACACCTAGGTTCGCAGGACAGCCAATCTTAGTTTTTTTGTTAAATTACCATGTTTATTTTCAACATTTGTGTTCGCATCTTGGTCATTCTGTAATCTCGCCAGCCATGTCTGCCGAGTCATTGACGCTTTTATCTTATATAACCATGTATTGTGTTCGCTTCGTGTCGTTTAGTTGCTGTGACCACAAGACAATATACTGTGTGTTAAAAATAAGATTTATGAGTTTCCTAAAATTCATTACATGTAGGTATGTGAAAACCACCTTCGCAGAAATTTACGTATCCTGGGACACACACAGTGAGACAATAATTATTGCTTTCAGCAACGCAGTGAACTATGATTGAATAATCAAAGTCTTAGTGGCTGCAGCAAGCGGGCATGTTTGTACTGGAAAGTTGGAGGCAGTCACCTTTCTACACAGTTTGACTTGGAAGAATTTTTGTCTGCGCTCCGACATACGCTGATGCAAAGTCTAATTGCGGTTTGCATGACTACGCACGCAAGACATTGAACACTGGCGCAAAACTCATCCCCAATGTGGCACGGCAGTTGCGTGCGGCGTTTAATCTGACGACGTGTCTAAGGCAAACATGATACTTGTTACCCGTTGTAAGGACCGAGTGGTGGTTCGTCACGTTTGCGAGTGCGTGGCTCAACGGAACGGGCGACAAGAGAATACGCATGAATGAGTTTCAATAAACATTTATGGAGACGAGGGATTCTAGGGACGATGACGGAGAACAAGCACAGAGATAAACACACATAAATTAATATGACGTCCTAACCGCGGAATGTCCGATCGAGGGTACAAAAAAACATCTCACAACTTGTAGATGTCGTTGTCTTGAGGAGGGTCAGTCCCCGTGCGGCGACGAGTCTCGTCAAAGGCGAGCCCAAGCACGCAGGTGACACGTCCCGTGTGCTCTACATCAGGAAGCCAAGGCCTCCGGAAGGCCTCCCGTTTGATCACGGCCTTGCGCCGTCTCAGGTGGCGACGGTGTTCAGGAACTCGTGACGCCTGCCCGCCGACACAGCAGAAGCCGCGCCTGGTACTGGTAGCACCAGGCAGGTGCCTCGGCTCCCCAGGTCTCACCAAGAACAGGCCGGAGGAGCTCCCCGGACAGAGCCCTGGTCCGGCACGTCCTCGCTGGGGCCACCGCCAACGCCCGAAACACCAGGAAAGCACCAGTCCTCGCTGAGCACGGCCACGACAACTTCTCGGACAGCGCCCTGGTCCGGCGTGTCCTTCGGCTAGCTTCGCTCAGCCCTCTGCGCGTTCCACACGCGCCTCTCTTCTTTCTCGTCTTCTTTTCTTGTCCTTTTTTTTTCTCGTGCCGCCGCCGCGCGTGCCACCTGCCCCTGGCTCGCCTTCATGTCGCCGTCGTCTTCATTCTCACAAGTCCGCACAAACATATCAAAATTACACCAAAAATTCACAAACATATAAATTTCTTTCAGAAATTCCCTTCATTCATTACACCCGTTTACTTCCGGCTCGCAATTGCAGTCAATGACTGCTCGTCACATCAGAGAGAAACATTGTGCCCAAGCTCATGTTCTTGCTTGCGTAATCATGCAAAAAGAAATTTCAATTTTCAATAAGATATCTCGGAGCACACACATGCTAAAAGAATTCCTCAAAGTATAACTGTGTAGAGTTGTTGCCACATGGATATTTTCTATGCAAACATGCCCGATTACTGCAGTCACTGAACAATTCATTGTTCAATCATGGTTCTGCCCGCAGCACACGCACCCGCGTCATTCTTGTCATAAGCGAATCTAACTACTCAGCCATTGAGGCAGCTAAATAGTTCCAATTGTCATAAAAGTAGCCAAAAATTTAACGTGGGTTTTAATAATTTGTGCACCAACTGCAGGCTATGTGACATTTTGTTATCAGCTGTAGCGTGACCATGCTAGAGGCCCATGTGCATACACGTGCACGATAAACAACCCCCTGTGGTCGAAAATTCTGGAGCCCTCACTTACGGCATCTATCATAACCATATCATTGTTTTGGGAGATAAACACCAACAGTTCTTATTAACACACCATATAACGGACTTCATAAAGGTCATTTCAGCTTATACTGCAACGTTTGTACGTGTTCTGCGTAGGCCTAGATTTTTGAAAATGTACTGCCATAATTTCTGTACCCTGATCTAAATTCTCTAACGTATACTATTACTTAGACAAGCCTGCGTAAATTTCAAGCATCACCAAAGCAATAAGTGAGCAATACGTTGACGTGGACTACTCTAGTGCGTTTTATGTTTGCATTGATGGCATAGGGGAAGCCAGCTCAAGTTTGTGCGTGACGCTTGCGCGGCTGAGTTATGCGTTACTGGGGGCAGACGCTGTCCGCGAATGCGGTTTGCCGCCGGATTTGCCAGCGGTGGCGGCCAGGACACTTGTGCGCATGCGCTCCTCATTCGGCCCTGATCACTGCTACTAAACAATAGTTATATACGGACGCACCAAAAAAGCATTTCAGGAGCTCTGCGCGTGCGCGGAGGTGGGAGCGGCAGTGTTGTGGCTGTGGATGCGCCAAGTTGCGATGAGAGCAGTGGCGCCGCTTGACATTGCTTTGGAAGCCTATAGGCCCATCCGTACAAAAAAAAAAAAATAAACGGAGCATCATAGGACCGTAGAAGGACTGCCGTAGTTACGGGAAGATGGCTGGTTCACCGTCAGTCTGCTTCGACAAATGATGTCCTAATCCTTAGAGGCCTCTGCTTGGTTTTTATTTTCACGTGGTCCGTTAACTGCGCATTACGAAACCGTTTGTTACGCCTGCACTATACTATTCATTCGTTTCCGCTTATTGATTGTGCGTTTGAAGAATCACTTCTCCTAGATGATTTATATCATCGGGCCATGCCCCAATAAACCGCCCGACTACTTATCTCATTATTATTACCAGCCAAGTACATCAAGCTCGTTTAATTTTCGACGATGGGAATACATTGCGAAAATTCCTAGACAAAATTACGTGACGCTTTTCATCACAAAAAGCCGGCAGATCCCATGCATTGCGGGAATCGATGTAATGCGAAGCAGCCAGCAAGAGCTGCATACATAGTCTTGTCTGTCATTGAGGAAAATGCGTGTCGTGGTTTTCATGTTAACTCCTATTACTGATGTTCGTCACACAGTAACGTCGCTCAATACCAACTACGGGGTAGATGAAGCTAGTGAAACGGCCGCCAGCGCACCATGAGCGTGGCATATAAGTCATGCTGTACATGACATGCGTGTCATGATTTTCATGTTAACTCGTGTTTTTATGTTCGTCACACAGTCACGTCGCACAATACCAATTTTAGTGCATATCAAGCTAGCCAAACGGCCGCCAGCGCACCATGAGCGTGGCACGTAAGTCATGCTGTACATGACATGCGTGTCATGATTTTCATGTTAACTCGTGTCATTTATGTTCGTCACACAGTCACGTCGCAAGATACCAATTTTGGTGTATATCAAGCTAGTGAAACGGCCACCAGCGCCCCATGAGCGTGGCACGTAAGTCATGCTGTACATGACATGCGTGTCATGATTTTCATGTCAACTCGTGTTATTTATGTTCGTCACGCAGTCAGGTCGCAAGATATCAATTTTGGTGTATATCAAGCTAGCGAACTGCCACCTGCGCCGCATGTGCGTGGCACGTAAGTCATGCTGTACATGACATGCGTGTCATGATTTTCAGGTTAACTTGTGTTATTTATGTTCGCCACACCCTCACGTCACAAGATACCAATTTTGGTGCATATCAAGCTAGCGAAACGGCCGCAAGCGCACCATGAGCGTGGCAAGTAAGCCATGCTGTGCATGACATGCGTGTCATGACTTTGATGTTAACTCGTGTTATTTATGTTCGCCACACAGTCACGTCACAAGATACCAATTTTGGTGCATATCAAGCTAGCGAAACGGCCGCCAGCGCACCATGAGCGTGGCACGTAAGTCATGCTGTACATGACATGCGTGTCATGATTTTCATGTTAACTAGCGTTATTTATGTTCGTCACGCAGTCAGGCCGCAAGATATAAATTTTGGTGTCTATCAAGCTAGCGAAACGGCGACCAGCGCCCCATGAGCGTGGCACGTAAGTCATGCTGTACATGACATGCGTGTCATGATTTTCATGTTAACTCGTGTTATTTATGTTCGCCCCACAGTCACATCGCAAGATACCAATTTTGGTGCATATCAAGCTAGCGAAACGGCCGCCAGCGCACCATAGCGTGGCATGTAAATCATGCTGTAAAGGACATGCGTGTCATGATTTTCATGTTATGGCTTGTCATTTATGTTCGTCATACAGTCATATCACACCATACCAATTTTGGTGTACATTCGATTAACCAAGCGACCAGGAGAGCACACAGTCGTAGTCGGCTAGATAGATAGATAGATAGATAGATAGATAGATAGATAGATAGATAGATAGATAGATAGATAGATAGATAGATAGATAGATAGATAGATAGATAGATAGATAGATAGATAGATAGATAGATAGATAGATAGATAGATAGATAGATAGATAGATAGATAGATAGATACGCTCAAAGTCGCAGAAGTTCGCTAATAAATGCTTCGCATTTAAAACACGCGTATACATATACTGAGGTACTACTGGATGTTCTAGCCATCCTGCCTTGATTGTCAATAATACTGGTGCTACATCAAATGAAAAGACAATACGTTCCTCTGACGCATCAAACACCAGGATAGTTTGTTACGCACGTACAATTTGACAAACGTCATCATACAGGAAGAAAATTTCTCTTCGGGTACTTCACCTTTGACTGCAGCGAACGACCACATCATACTTGAGAGGAACCAACCAGTCTAATTCGTATCACAGTAGGATGCCGCAGAGCTCGGTTTACGTTCGTTACCAATTGTATTGACGCAGTAACAGGTCAGCGGCACCTCAATCGCGCGTTTTAAAAGGGTAGGGCTTCAATCAATAGTAAATTCTGATAAGTGAGAAAAACTGTGCTCATTTCTCATTTGATTTCACCATGTAACACCTTTTATGACACTTTTCCTGTTAATATCACGTATGGTAAAGAATATTGTGATGTCGCTATACAAATGATATAATGTTTTTTACCAACATGGCTAAATAATTCCCCAGCATTTATCTGTTCGCATCATCAGTCTTACATACTTACATCAATACATTTTCTGAATAGCCTCCGCATAAGTAAATTTGTACTCTCTGTCGTACAATAATATGAATTAATTAACATGAATCTCTTTGTCAAAACTATTCGTAATAGGCTGAAGCACGCTGGCATCAGAGGCTCCCGGAATTTATGCCCAAACGGGTATGCCCGATCGTTGTCAGAGCAAAGCGCCACTATCATATACAAAGCAGCGAAGGAGAAAGAGGGTAAAGCAGCCAAGACTACTGGTGGTGAGAAAATGAATGGTGTGTCACATTAAATTGGAAGTATCCATCACACAATTTTGAGGCCATATAGCACCGCTATTTTTTCAATTATTGAGGCCTGGTCGGGTGCCACCAACGTTATGTCAAATATATACTGAACCTCCAAGGATAGACCATTTTTATGAAGCTGTCAAAAATTCTTTATTCACAGGAAGATGTACTTCAGAATTGTGTTAGAAAATACACAAACACCACTGATGCCCAAAATGTTGTAACCTTTGGGCCCTCTTCATTGGACTGCAGCAATAGTAACGTCCGCGTGGCCCTCTGTGAGGTGCACAGTGAGATATCTCAGCCGATGCACTGATCATCATAAAACGGCGAAGCACTCCACTACCATACACCTGCGTAATATGGGTGCCGGGACACGAAGGTGTACAGGGAAATGAAGCGGCCCATGTTGCTGCCCGCGAGCACGTCATCCGGGCTGTCCTGCCCGACCCGTGGCTGAAGAGACGGAGGCTGTACAGAACACCTATTCGTCGCTACTTCAACACTACAGACTGGACCGACGGGTGTGGCCTCCACCACATCCAAAACTGACTCAAGAAGAAAGCATGATCATTAGACGCCTGCGAAGCAACACACATATACATGGAAAATTATTGCACCGCTTCTCACTAACTAAACATAGCTTCATGTGCCCGCTCTGCAGCATACCGAAACTCTGGCGCATTTGCTCGCGGAATGCCCGTGTCATGCAAACCCCGATATGCGACTGGAGACGGACGTGAATCAAGCACCAAATACGAACAATGACGGTCTAACCGAAAGGTGGGAGGCCAAGCTCGCCCTCGAGGGCCTGGAAGACCAGCGACAACTCGTCACCAGGGCTAAGAGGGCAGTCGAAGCCGGAGAGTTCCTGGACTAGGGAGCCCTCCCTCCTTACGGTGATACCGAGCATCGCTCGGAACAATGTTTCGCAAACAAACGTTTATTTCTCTCTCTCTATCTCATTCCTTTCATTAACCTTATACTTGGCCTCTTATCCGCATTTCGTATGTGCCATTCAGAGAGGGGCGGACGGACGGGCGATGGATAGATACAGTGGAGATGGATATAAACGCTAACATGCGGCATTTAGAATCTCCGCTGTTCTGCATTTATCAAGCGGTTGTAGCCTGGATGATAATAAAAAAACCGCATTTCCCCGAAGGGGAGTATGAGGAAGTGCGAAGCACGGGGTGATGCTATGAGGGGGCGCGCGTGACTAAACTGCAGAGCCGAGCGAAGGAGACGGCAGCGAGAGAGCACGCGCCAGCCGACCCACGGAGGTCTGGCCGTTTTTAAGTGCAACGCACTTTTACTGATGATGATGATCTGTCTTCCGAACTCGTTCCAATTAACCCGCAACGCGTTCAACTTGTTGGCGGCGTTGCGCACGCCCGAGATGGGGCTCAGGTTGTTGTGGAACCACAGTCGATCGCACACCACGCAGCTATATCCGAAGCTGCGGTCCAGGAAGTCTCGCTTGAAGCGCGCGTCCGGCCGATCGAATTCGAGGGCCCGCGCTCGCTCACGCATCGCGCGTCCCCGCGCCAGATCGGCTTCGGGGTGCTCGGCTCGCTTCGCACGCTTTCGTTCGGCGTCTCGCCGCCGGCCTTCATCACCACAGGCAATGTGCGGGGCGCGCGCAGCCACGGAGCGGAGGGCGGAGCGCGCGCAGTCACGTGGGGCGTGACGTCGCTGCGCCGTTGCTACAGACGCTCCTCTCCGCTCCTCGCGCCGTTGCTATGGGACGGCGGATTCAGGGTCGCTTATAAAGTGCATTCGCACTTAAAAACCATTTGAGGCGTCCATGATACAAGCAAGAACAATCTAGCACATTTTTATTCCAGCCATTGTCAGAGCGGGATGAAAAAACCGCCGCGCTGTTCGCGTTCCTTTCCACCAACCCCGCCCTGTATATACAGACACACAGAGAAAAAGACAGAAGCCCCTTGTCCGATTCGCCTTATTCCCCGAATTGTGTATGAGCCACCATTTTAGAAGTGAAGAAAAAGAAGGGCATTTCTAAGCCAACAACTACAACGCGAGTAGGCGCACACAAAATTCACGTGCTGATTTACTTTAGCTGAATGGTTTGTGGATCCAAAGGGAAACATGAACGCATCTCACTCGATGACCACTAGCATTTCTTTTCATAGCACTGGAGTCGAGGAGTACTGGGTGAGTCCCATCGTCCGTACCCCGCTACCCGCAAAAAAACTGTAGTGACGTTTGATTCCGTTAATTCGGCAGACGAGTATGCGAACGGCTCCCTGCGAAACTGCCAAAGAAGATCAACAAAGCGCACCCGCCTTCCCGGACCATTCACCCTCTTTCTGTCTAGTGGTAGGTGGGCTGCCTGTTTCCCCATGCGCACTATGGTTTCGCTTAACAGAGACAGGCGCAAATTGCTCTGCGTGTGAACACGTTCGGAAATTTCGAGACTCCCGATTGGTCAACGACGCGCTAGTTCCCGCACCGGAAGAAAATTTTCCCGAGGCTAACGTTTGCAATAGACACAGCTATCTGCCAAAATCACATCACTTCCACAAGTTAAATTGGGTGCCGGAGCTGCTGATATTCCTCCAAATAGAGATTATACCAATGCGGCGGCTTTTCTCGTAGGCGGCTTTTCGCCCCTCGTTTCGAAAGTGAAACTACACAATAATCATTTTACAGCGAAAGCTGTTATGAGATCATTTCAACGGCCGTTCTTTTTGGCGCCGTAGTTTTCCGCCGCCGCCGCCGCCGGTGTCCGTAATCACTGTCGCACGAAATAAGAAAAAAAAGGAAATCCGGGAAATTTATGGAACGAGGTTCGAACCTGCGCCCTTTGCGCGGGAGCCCAATGGTCTATCTCGGGGCCATGCCGGTGCTCGAAACTGCGTTGCAAAAAGACCCTATACAGGCTTCATGTCGGGAAGGAACCACATTAACATATGTAACGTAGTGTGGTAGAATAGTAAAATAACAACCAGGTGTCACACAAACGCGAATTCTGTAACTGGGCGTCACACAATGCAAAGGGCGCAACGAGTGGGTTGTTGAGTGCTTCCAACCCATTCAAAGGCCTCTACGATAATTCTTCATCGTCATCAGCCACAGCATCAACAAAGTGCACTAATGCCTTACAGGTGTTTACCGAGTACCACGGTTCTCCGCAGAATGACGAAAAATTGCGTAGTGGCTGCTTCCCTACATCACAAAAATTATGATGATTTATAGCGCAGTGGGTTCCTGGCAAGTGCACTTCCATTGGTTGCCAAGGAAGCCCATAAGGCTCCCATGATCCATTTCCTCAGGGTCTCAATGAAGTTAATTCCTCTCTCTCTATCTCTTTCTCACGTTAGCGTATGTTATAAAGCGTGGTAGGAGAGTGAAATAACGACCGGGCTTTACACAATGCGAATTACGTAACTAGTGGGTCATTTAAAGCTTCCAACCCAATACAAAAGGCTCAGTCATAATTCGTCATCGTCATCAGCCGTCGCATCAAGAAACTGCACATAATGCCTTACAGATGGTACCTCGCTTCTCCGCAGAATGACGAGTAATGTCATGGTGGGTGCTTCCCAACTTCACAAAAATTATGATTTGTGGCGTAGTGGGTACGTTGCTAGTGTAGTTGTATTAGTAGCCGCAAGAGAGTTTATAACGGGCTCTAGAAATGCCGCTCTTCGAGCTTTCGTTGTGACTGTGCTGCGCTTTCCGCGCAGACCTGGCGTGTTTTTACCTGCATGTGCCACCGTAGGCATGGCATGGCAAGAATTTTATTATCGTCCAGAGAAATTATGGCCTGAGGGTAAAGCCCCCAGGCTACGTCGGTAGCTCCGCGCAAGTAGGCACTGGTGAGCCAAAGGCTTTCGCGATGGCGTGAGCTCTCTGGAGGGCCAGGAGTTGATCTTGGAGGACTTCACTGGTTATACGCCAACTCCAGTCCTCTTCACTTTTGAGAACCGAGACCCTTTGGTTGGGACAAAGTCAGAACATATGATCAAATAGTAGGATACCACAATTTATTGCAGAAAATCATGTGCGGATCTGACAATTGGGATACCTGACCATTTTAGTGAATAAATCATCAATGCAGTACAAGTACTTCTCGTCATCATTATATTGTTTTGCTTCTGGCAGAGGAATTAGCCAGTAGCCACATAGTCATTTCCATTTGCCATCGTAAAGAGAGAAGCTGGTCATATTTAATGGAGTTGTCCTTTGCTGCATACGTGGTAGGTATTGCTTTTACATGCCGGTAGTCCTCAGGTACACTGTTTTTCGCAACCACCCCATCTACTTAACAAGAACTTGATATAAGTTGACGTTTTCCGTTCTCTTCCTCATTGTTGCTTGTTCCAATTTAGTCTGTCCGAACAAGGAAGAAAAACGAGAGAAGACATGGTCGGGTGCCAGATTCACTACATTTGTCCCCAAGAGACAGTGTTGTGCAGGTTTCACGATATATATGGGCTGCATATCCGTGTCGCCCCTGTTGGTTACCACGTATTTCCATCGACACTGCGTAACTAGACAAATATATCACCTCACAACACAAATATGACATATATGTACGAGCCTTTCGCTAGTACGTCCTCTGTGAAATAGGACAGCGGCAGCATCACAAATACACGGTGGCGCGGAGTCAACTGACATATATCGTGTAGTCATATGTTATATATGGAAGCGTGGATAAAAATATGCACTGGGCTGCAGATAGGGCCAAGTATGTCACTCATTTACCGCCTATTATTTCTTGAAAACTACATCTGGCAGATGGGTAACTGTGGTAACACATTGATTTAGGGAGTGTATGTCGGCATTGACGTATATTTGTGGTCGGTGTGCGGGGCCGATTCTCGGCTTGTGATCGGTGTGCGGGGCCGATTCCGGATTTGAAGTGCGCGGGAGTCGCCGTGATGTTGATAGTGGAAGAACGAAGAAGCGCGACTATGCTCGTGTTCGTGCGCGGGCTCGAGGGAATCTCTCGAGCGACGGGGACAGCTCGGCGAGCGACAGAGACGGATCGGGATCGGACATCGGGCCACGCCCTGACATCACGGTCCTGCCCTGCTGGTCCGGGCCTCGCCCCGGCTCCCACAATCACGGGGTTCTTCCAGCCTGGGCTTCGCCCCACCTGTCCCCGGATCCTGTCCCCAGCGGAGTCCCTGGCGGCTGACTGCTGCTGTTCCTGACGAGGCGCTGTCCAAGGAGTTGCCCTGGTTCCGTTCTTGGCGCTCTTCATGACGCAGTTCCTGCCGTCACTCCAGGCGTGATTCCAGGCGACGACTGCCGTGCCAGGATGCTTCCTGGCATTTACCTGCTAGGCCGGGCTACGCCCCGGTTCTGACTCAGGGGAGCACGACGCGCCCCGCCTCTTCACCCTGACTGAGAGCGGCCGGGTCGACCACACCGATCGACGCACCAAAGCGGACCTCATCGCGGTGTGAGTGGACAAACTTTAAGCTAACCCGCATAAGGCCGCGAACGCGCATAAATATGTGTTTATGTAGTGTAGTCCCGTGCGTGTCGAATTGTACATAAAGTGGTGTCTTTTTGTCCTTGGGTGATCTCTGTGCACGTCTGGCTATAGCCTGCGCCCACATTTGCCCACAATTTTGGCGAGCCTGCCAGGATACGGCATTACCATCTTGCCGAAAGCCAGACGTCACGGACGCACCCATGGATTTAGAGAAGCTGCACGCAATCGGCAAAGACATGGGGCTAGATGGAGCCGCTCTCCAAGAGTGGGTTGACGCGCAACGCGTAATAGAAAGGGAGCTTCGCGCGCAAGCTCGTGTAGATCATCGCGAGAAATTAGAGCTCGAAGAAAAACGGCTACAAGCTGAGGAACGCGTCCTACAGTTGAAGCTCAAGCTTCAGGAAGCTAATGCAAACGAGCGAGAGTCCGCAACACCCGAGTAACGACGCATCTGCATCGGCTATGTTGGACAGTTGCAGTCCACACAAGTTACTTCCTCCATTTAATGAAGCACGAGATGACCTCGACGCATACTTACAAAGATTTGAGCGTGTCGCCGTGTCGCAAGACTGGCCTCGGAACAAATGGGCCCTTTCGCTCAGTCTGTGTTTGACAGGCGAAGCATTGTCAGTCATTAGCCGGCTTGATTCTACCTCTGCATCAGATTATGACCAGCTCAAGGCAACCTTGCTGCTACGATTCAGGTTTACCGCCGAGGGCTATCGCGAAAAGTTCCGGAAAGCGAAACCGGAAGAGAAAGAGAGAGGTCTTCAATATGCGTCTCGCATAGCAGGACATTTTGACCGATGGATGGAGTTAGCAGGTGTTGAGAAGACGTACGATGCTCTACGCGACATTATAATTTCAGAGCAGTTTATGAAAGGATGTTCACCATCACTGCGGGTATTTTTAAAGGAAAGGAATTGTAAGAAGCTAAACACGTTGGCACAGAACTCTGATTGTTTTTTGGAAGCTCAGGATCTTTCGAATTTGGGCAGAGATAAATCCTACAAGGACAGTTCCGCAGAGAGTACTCGCAGGACCGAGCCCACAAAGCGACCACTGAAAGGCAATACTCAGTGCTTCTTGTGTAACAAGACAGGACACCGTGCATCCGAGTGTTGGTCTCGAACGAAGAATAGCCCATCAGCGACTGGCTGGTCCAGTGGTAAGACGGGTTCGTCGGGTGAAACAGGCAGGACGCAGGAAAAGCGACAAGCGTCGTGTATGCTGTCGACCCCTGAAACTACCGAGGCGACGGGACCAGAAAAGGGATACGTCGTACTCCAAGACGGGGAAACTATCCCAATTGTCAATACGACATCAACATGCACACCGACCGTGTCCGACATAGGTACTTTGCCGGTAGTCAAAGGGTTCCTCGAGGGCAAGTCTGTAACGGTTCTTCGGGACACCGGTTGCAACACTGTGGTTGTCAGAGAAGCGCTTGTACCGAAAGGAAGCTTTACAGGCACAAAAAGGCCAGTGTTTCTTTTGGACCGGACCGTGCACCACTTGCCGGAGGCAATCGTATCAATCGACACGCCGTTCTTCACTGGCACCGTGCGTGCTAAGTGCATGCAGAACCCCCTTTACGATGTGGTCCTGGGGAATATTAAAGGAGTACTGCCTGCAGAGGAAGGACCAGAACACAAGCCTCAACAGCAGAATGAAGCAAGCCATGCAGACAGGAGGGCGACAAATACGGACGACCTACCCACTGCTTCCAGACGCACTGGTGAGGCCGGTCATCGTTTTCCTGAGACGGGCGCCAAGAACACGCAAGTGCCCAAAGATTCAAGTTTGCCGCTTTTCCAAACCGAAGACCAAGAGGGACTTCCGAGTGAACGAGCTGCCGTTGCACAGGGAACTCCCAGACGCGCAACCTCCAGCCTGCCGGTATTAAAAACTGCCGCCGGAACTATAGATAAAGCGACGCTGGAGGAGTTCCAACGCAATGACGCACCCCTACGACGGTGTTATGAAAGCGTGGGGAAGAAAATGATCATAAACAGTCGTGAGGCATGTTACTTCCTGTCTGACGGAATTTTGTACCGAAGACACAAACTACTGTCGGGAAAAGAGCTGGAGCAGCTTGTTGTGCCTGTACAATTAAGAGAAACGGTACTTATGCTCGCACACGAGGGTATTCTCGCAGGCCATCAAGGGATTTCTCGGACAACAGACCGCATTCTCGCCGAATTCTACTGGCCTGGTGTACAGTCGGAAACGAAGCGGTACGTGAAATCCTGCGATATCTGCCAACGTACTGTTCCTCGACATCTAGTCGGCCGTGCTCCACTTGGCACAATGCCCGTTATCGAGACGCCCTTTTCCCGCGTTGGAATAGACATCGTTGGCCCTCTGTCTCCGACATCCTATCAGGGCAATAGATACATTCTTACGATGGTGGACTTCGCTACCAGATACCCAGACGCTATACCTCTGCCCTCTATTGAGAGCAAAATGGTGGCAGAAGGCTTAATGGAGATGTTTTCCCGAGTAGGCTTGCCACGCGAAATTGTCAGTGACCGTGGGACGAACTTTATGTCTTCGGTCATGAAAGAATTTAGCCGACTTCTATCGGTTAAACAATTACCGACAACACCGTACCACCCGATGGCGAATGGGCTAGTTGAGCGTTTCAACGGTACTTTGAAGCGTATGCTAGGCCGCATGTGCCAGGAATGCCCCAAAAATTGGGATCGATACCTTGGCCCTCTTCTGTTTGCGTACAGAGAGATGCCGCAAAGGAGTACCGGATACTCGCCTTTCGAACTATTGTACGGCAGGTATGTTCGGGGTCCAATGACCATCCTCAAAGACCTGTGGACTAATCCAAAGTTAGACGAGGTAACAAAGTCAGCCTACGAGTACATCGTTGAATTGAGACAACGACTTGAAAGAACCTGCGACATCGCAGCTCAAGAACTCTCCAAAGCGCACACAAGCCAGAAGAGGTACTACGACAGAAAAGCAAAGAAGCGAGAATTGGCCGTAGGCGACAAAGTGCTTGTGCTTTTGCCCGCCGACTCTAACAAGTTAATCCTTACGTGGAAAGGCCCTTTCAAAGTGGTGCAGAAGAAGAGTCCGTTAGATTATGCCATTGATCTCGGCCATCGCACCACTGTCTTCCACATAAATATGCTCAAAAAGTATGAGGAGAGAACAACCAACGATCCTCCACCGCCGACAGTTGCTGCTGTGTCGTCACTGGACCAAACCGAACTGGAAGACTCGGATAGTTCACTCCATACGCCGCTCATTCAAACGCAGACTTGGCAAGATGTGACGATATGTCCTCAACTCACTACCGAACAACGGAACCAAGTCACCGTGCTTCTTGCAACTTACCACGACATCTTTTCCGACTTACCGGGAAAGACTAACGTTTTGGAGTGCCAGCTCAAATTGACCACCGACATACCCATCCATGTCCGACAGTACCCGATGCCATTCGCGGTTAAGGAGGCCGTTGAGACAGAGGTGATGGAAATGTTGCGTTTGGGCATAATAGAGAAGTCTACATCCGCTTACCAAGCACCAATTGTGGTTGTTAAGAAGAAGGATGGCACGATGCGACTTTGCATTGACTTTCGCCAACTGAATAATGTTGTCGTTCCGGATGCAGAACCAATCCCTCGCCCTGACATGATGTTTGCGCAACTTACTGGGCGCCAATACTTTTCGAAGTTTGATTTCACAAAAGGATACTGGCAGGTGCCCATGGCCAGTACGTCCAAAGCGTTTACAGCATTTTCCTGCGACTCGGGCCTCTATCAATTCCGGTTTATGCCTTTTGGCATAAAAACCGCACCTGCCGTATTCAACCGGTTAATGAGAGAGGTGGTCGGTGGCATTCCCAATGTCTATTACTACTTTGATGATGTTCTTGTTGCGACTACAACGTGGGAAGAACATATAGCCGCGCTACGGAATGTATTTCAACGTGTGCGCGAGGCACATTTAACTATAAAGCCAAAGAAAAGTGAAATAGGTTCCCCGACGACTAGCTTTCTTGGTCACGTTGTGGGACAAGGACTGTTGCAACACCAGAAGGACACATCAGACAAAATCGTGTCAGCGAAACGACCCGAAAACAAGAAAGAGCTTCGAGCCTTTCTCGGACTCACCGGCTACTACAGGGAGTTTGTGCCCAACTATGCCGAGATTTCACATCCACTTACCGAGCTAACGAAGAAAGGAAGTCCGAATAAGCTGGACTGGCGTGACAAACATCAGGATGCATTTCAGAAACTCAAGGAAACGATGTCAAGCCAACCCATATTGAACGCGCCTAATCTCGAAAGACCTTTCGTGTTGCGCACTGACGCCTCATCGCGGAGTTTGGGGGCTGTCCTCCTGCAAGAATACAATGGTCACTTGCACCCGGTGTCTTACGCCAGTAGAAAACTGCTACCTCGTGAAGCGGCCTACTCCACCATTGAGAGGGAATGCCTCGCCATCGTCTGGGGTGTGCAGAAATTTCATGTTTACCTGTACGGTAGGCCTTTTATATTGCAATCCGACCACCAGCCACTGAAATATATCAACTCTGCACGACAAGTCAACACACGAGTACTTCGCTGGAGCCTACTCCTGATGGACTACGACTTCCGCGTAGAATATATTCGCGGTTCGGATAATGTCGGTGCTGACTATCTTAGTCGCACATCCCTTACTCCGGAATAGACTGTTTCCTATTACTCGCGTAGGGACATCCAGCGTACTTAACGCGAGTATTACGTACGTACTCTATGACGATGTCTACCCTTCTTTCTCCACCGCCTCGCTGCTCTTGAACTGGGGGGAAGATGTGGTAACACATTGATTTAGGGAGTGTATGTCGGCATTGACGTATATTTGTGGTCGGTGTGCGGGGCCGATTCTCGGTTTGTGATCGGTGTGCGGGGCCGATTCCGGATTTGAAGTGCGCGGGAGTCGCCGTGATGTTGATAGTGGAAGAACGAAGAAGCGCGACTATGCTCGTGTTCGTGCGCGGGCTCGAGGGAATCTCTCGAGCGACGGGGACAGCTCGGCGAGCGACAGAGACGGATCGGGATCGGACATCGGGCCACGCCCTGACATCACGGTCCTGCCCTGCTGGTCCGGGCCTCGCCCCGGCTCCCACAATCACGGGGTTCTTCCAGCCTGGGCTTCGCCCCACCTGTCCCCGGATCCTGTCCCCAGCGGAGTCCCTGGCGGCTGACTGCTGCTGTTCCTGACGAGGCGCTGTCCAAGGAGTTGCCCTGGTTCCGTTCTTGGCGCTCTTCATGACGCAGTTCCTGCCGTCGCGTGATTCCAGGCGACGACTGCCGTGCCAGGATGCTTCCTGGCATCTACCTGCTAGGCCGGGCTACGCCCCGGTTCTGACTCAGGGGAGCACGACGCGCCCCGCCTCTTCACCCTGACTGAGAGCGGCCGGGTCGACCACACCGATCGACGCACCAAAGCGGACCTCATCGCGGTGTGAGTGGACAAACTTTAAGCTAACCCGCATAAGGCCGCGAACGCGCATAAATATGTGTTTATGTAGTGTAGTCCCGTGCGTGTTGAATTGTACATAAAGTGGTGTCTTTTTGTCCTTGGGTGATCTCTGTGCACGTCTGGCTATAGCCTGCGCCCACATTTGCCCACAGTAACCTTACATTATACATTGTTATGCGCTTCGCGAAGTCGAACACGCGCCTCCATTCGTCCTCATAAATGGACACAACTTCGTCATTAATGGCTTGTGATTTTCATCGATGTCTTCGTCATGAGTTATGTAAGTTGGCTCCGCACCACACTGTATATATCATTGCAACTTCTTATTACTGGTGAAATTACGGAAGGTGAAAGCAGAATAACAATTTCTGCTTCAATGCCGACGCAACCAAGACGCGTACGTGTCTCACCCAGAAACTCGACTGGTCAGTGCAGCTGTGAAGATACGCATCTAGAACACTAGAACATATTTACTAGACGTGCAGCGCCATAGGCAAAGACAGCTGTAATGCACCAAACAAAAATTGTTTATCTCAATCTACAAACCACGTATCCACGCACGGAAACGATGACGTCACCCCACCATATGCTTCCGCGTTTTCGAAGCCAATGACAGAGTGGAAGCTCCGGGGAAATTCCTAACTATAAAACTCTCACGCGCCTTCTTCCAAGTGTCATTCACAGGAAGATATACGATGACTATCGTCATTACCCGAAACTTCCGGAAGCTGAATTTATTCTGAAACCGTACAGGGGTGAGGCGATAGCACTGCAAGCAAGCCTGGAGGCTAAATTTACTACTATGGGCAGACAAAGGGCCATGACGTATATGTGCTGACAGAGAGAGCTTCGATACTTCGAATAGCCTGACTTCGACCATCTGAAGTGCATTAGCCTTACGTATGCCATATCCAGCTACAAAGGATAACGCCTTAGGGATTCTTGAAGAAACACAAAGAGCTATTAGGAGCCGGCCGTGTAGACGTGAAAGGTTTCAGGGTAAAGCTTTGTACTAAGTAACATGAAAAAAAAACATGGTTTATCCCTGCGTCATATTAATCGGTATAACACGAAAGTAAAACGTGATTTCAATAACATTTGCTGGCAGGCTAGTTGGTGATGCATAGTTCATGGGTAAAATACAGCACAAACCAGACGATTAACACAAGGAAGACACGGGACAGAGTGCTGACTGCACTCTGTCTTCCTTGTGTTAATCGTCTGGTTTGTGCTGTATTTTATCCATGAGCAAAACGCGTCTTTACAGAAGTGGTTGAATGTTTAGTGTACATTTACGTAAGGGAGCTTGCACAAATAATATTGGTGTTTGGCAGCTATAGCACAGTTTAACGTGCATGCACCCACGTTAACGCTCGGTGGTACATCGCCATGCCGAAAAATAACGCCCATGATGGATTATTAAACAATAATTTGAGACAGATGTAATAGTTAAGAGTGAAAGCATAATCAGTGAAAGCAGTGCGACAGTCAAAAGAGCGCGTCGCTCATTACACGCAGAACTTAAGCTAAAGCCGCCATCCCGCTGCATAATAAAGTCATTGAACACCACGGCCGGACTAGAGGAAAACGCAACGCGCGTCGTGCCTATCATCTAGTCCCACCGCGTCTTTGCGGGGAACGCAGTGTTACAGCCCGGCGGGGCAGGCGCGCGTCGCAGAGTTATATTTATTATGGATGTATGCTATGAGCCAGGCCGAGGCCTATGCTAAATTCACCACCTCGCGGTGCGTTAAGGCGTTGAAAAAATTGCACTTCTATTGAAAACTCGCAGAAAGGGATGGACGCGTAGCAACGACGCATTGCAGGAGCTCGTCGCCGAAGCCGCGGTCATAGTGTATTACTTCACTTTACCTGTCCCAGACGACAACACCACCCCACTGACTGAGCAGTGTGAGAGGAAAGTGCGAGATATAAAAGGCGCGTTTGTAAAGCCTACAGAGTTTGTGACCATAGCGCAACGGATAGGGTGCCCGGCACCTATTGTCGCGGACCGAGAGGTCGTGGGTTTGACTCCCGTTGTTGGAGCTTTTTCTTTTAAGCTTTTCTTTTCCATCTGATTGTGGGCATTTTTTCACATTTCCGTGACGGAAATACGTCACTGAAGTCTTGGTGGACCATGGCATAAAACACTTTCGTGTTAAAAAATTAAGAGAACTTACGCAACTTGCACAGAGTCGCACAAGGCTGAGGCACAGCAGAGCTGGTCGGCACTCGGCTGGTGTAGGCTCGACTAGGCACACATGCATCCACACGCCGATGTACGAATCATTTACGTGATCGCGCGGAAAATCAGTGTATTGGCTAGGTATCCATCAGATTAGATTGGGCATCGCTTAGCAATCACAGCACCGAGTAGCTTAATTATTTAAAATCATTTTGTTGTCCATTTTCTATCTATTTTTTGTCTCTCTCTCGCTCTTTCCATCTTTTTTTCTATTTCTTTTATTACTTCCTCCCACTTGCTATATCTTTCTGTTTGTTTCTCCCTATTTACCCCTTTTTTCTCTGTCTATCTTGAACTCTCTTTTTCTGTCTTTTTGTGTTTGTTTCCTGTTACCTCTTTTTCTCTCTCACTCTCTATTTCTTTCTCTTTCTTCTCTTTCTCTTTCTCTATTTTTTCGTCCCTTTCTCTCTCTCTCTCTTTCGATTTTTTGTATCTCTTTTGTTTATCTTACTCTTTCTTTCTCTCTCCCTTTTGGTACTCGTTCTCTCGGCCACCTGAGCTGTTGCGTTCGACGCCAGAACAAGTGGCGCAGCCGGAGTTGAGTGTTCGAAGAGAGAAACATAACATGATGAAGATCACGAAGAAGCGTGCGCCGCCATCATGATTGTTTGTGTCTACTTCGCGAAACGAGCCAACCACGGGCATGCCAGCTCTGCTGAAAAATAGGTGAAAGTACAATCTATTCCTTACGCTTTTCAGCAGAAGCTTGAGGTTGAGGCCGGTCGAGTGTACACAGAATGAATGATCTGATCTATAAGAACTAGAGAGTTAGTCACAGCCACAATGTAAATTATTCATGCAAAGGGGCAATTTACGCTATGTGGTATTTGATAGATGGATAGGAAATGCTCATGAACATTTTAATGAAGGATTGAGAATGCTTATTAGCCTAAGGCTGATAACCTTCTTGGGAAAATTTACTGGCGGAAGAATAAATTCATGTAACTGAATCAGCTACATGTCAGCTACAAAAACAATTCAATCAATCAATCAATCAATCAATCAACCAATCAATCAATCTTTATTAGTCGCGTCAAAAAGGTAATCCATTGCGGATAAATAAGGGGGAGGAGGTCCCAAGGTTACAAACCAATTGCACGAAGTGTAAAAAGACCTCATGACTGTTTCGGCAAAAGAATAAACCACTATACCTGGTGAATAGGTTTCCTTTCTCTGTTCAGTCAGCATGACCAATTGTCAAAGAATCTGTTGAGGAAATGTGAGCGGAAATGCGAGAAACGGATGCCTTTTAAAATGGAATAGTTGTCACCGCAAGAAATGAATTACATCTCTTAAGAAATAGTGATGTGGCAGATGCGTGCTGCAGTTATGAAACAGCCACTAGGCCGAAAGGTACCTTCCTGTCTTACATAATGTTCCTGACATTACGTATGCTGAAGTATTAAAGGGAAATTCTGGTTGGTGTTACAACTTACTTTGCAAGATAGTTTGTACCGAGAGAAGGGGGCGCTGTGTTCGGGACGCAGAAATGTTCTCGAGAATAGTGCACAGCTTGGTACGAATAGTAACATTTGTTAGAACTTTGTCTCTCAAAGTGACGATATGATTATCAGGGACGCCATGGTTGAGGGCTCCGGAAATTTAGGACCCCTGGTGTCCTTTAACGAACAATTAAATCTAAGTACATGGACCTCTAGCATTTCACCATTATCGAAATACGAATGCCGCGTTTGGGATTCTATCCCTCGACATGCGGATACACAGTGGAGCACTACAACCACCAGACCACCGTGGCAGCTCTAGTGCACAGCTTGAGTGCGCTAAGATCTCAGCTTGTATTATTCAAAACTGAAATGTTAGCCAGTATGTATCAAGTGGCGCTTCGTTTCATCTCCAGGACGATACACTAGAACATTTCATGGATTACCATTACAAAACAAAGACATTTGAAAGGCTCCTAAATGCAAGTTATTTTTTCACTGATTCCTGCCAAAGACAATGTTAGCTTGTTCCGATGCAGAACGTGAGCGACAAAATTGTCCAAAAAACGCAAATAAAGGGGACAACTTGCACTTGCACAAAGTTCAAGATAAATGTGTAATTAGGTGGCATTTTATTCGCTAACTACATTATCGCGCATATATTGCACTGACCGTGTCGCATACAAAATGTTTATTTAAGTGCGATATTGTAAGCGTACGTTGTATTCTATCTAGTACAATTTGCTAATCATTTTCATTTTGAATTTCTCGTCAAGGCGTATATTTATAAGGTATAAGGGATTTTGTGTCGCCGTATAGATAAGGACACTACGATAGTGTTTCTGCAAATGTACCAAAAAGCGCCTTTTCAGTGTAAATATCACGTATGATTTTCCGTGCATATTCGCAGAAGTGTCTTCCTTGCGCCACAAAGCGGCAGGAAAGGGATGGTGGAAGCTTGGAATGAAAAAATCCGTAAACATGCTGGGGGGGGGGGGGGGGGGGGGGGGAGTGCGGTGCTTGCGCCGACGTGTCGAAAAATGGACTTTTCTTCAAAGAAGAACAGAATTCGACTTGTTGACGTCAGCTCGAGCACCCATTCCCTGTGCACAGATTTTTTAATTGTTTGCGCCACATGATATGAGATTTTCATACCCACAGTGTTTACTTCTTGAACAATCGGTTCATAGAATATTCATGACGGCAGTTCTTAATTATTCGCTCACATAGGTTTACCGAATCATCACTGTATAGAAGTATTTTGCAATCACATCGGAGGTTCACAAGAGCACGGGTCTGACAAAAATCCATTCAGTAACATTTTTTTCTTGCTGACAAAGCCGGTGAAGAAGCTGACATTCACGTCATAGTTCGAACAACGTCATGCTGAGCACATCTGTCGTTTTGCCGCATACGTATGTGCACCTTCACAACAAAAATAGCATTCGTCACACCTTGTTTCCGATTCAAACAAAATAAACATATCTCATTTCGTCAAGCATTTATGTCGATGAACGTAGGTTCTTTTGGGTTCAAAGGCACCCAATGCTGATTTGTTCGCAACTGCTGAGTTAACAAAATTCAAAGTGTGGAACAAAAAAGAAAACATCCTTGTACATGTAGGTTAATACAGTTTTCGCATATTCTTTCGTTACCATCAATAAATATTGCAAGTGCCTTCTATATCGAGGGCTACATGTGCAATTGAACGTGCTTCGGTTCTTATGTTTTGCATCAGCATCTACAATGCTGAGTCATTCTGAGGCGACACATATTTACAACGTCTCAGAGGGATTATAGCAGCACGCAGAAAGCATTCGTTGAAAAGAGATATTAGCGCGGAGGTCATGTGCACGCGGTTCTGTATGCTACCACAGCCAGCGAACCACTGCTCTCTGAAACGAAAATTCTCTCTTGAAACCAAAACTGCGACTAGGGGCTATATAACCCTTTCCAAATATTTAATCATCGTTCGCTTGAAAAAACAAGCTTTCCAGCCGTGATAGCTGGGTCGTTGGCTACCTATTGCAAAAAAAAAAAACGAGATGCAAGATTCTTGCGTCAGTGATCCTTTAATGAAAACCAGCAGATGAAGATGCCAAGGAAGGTATTGGGGACGCTAATTGTACTGTTTTAGGTGTATTGTGGTAATTATGATATAGATGTGAAGAGAGTAAATTTCACGAAAAGATATCGTGCCGCCGGCACAGACCGAATTTTCAAGCTTCCGATAACGCGCCTGATGCTCTACGAACGCCTCTCGCCGTCGTGACTCTGTGTATTCGCGTAAACAACGCGCCAAAAGCGTGCATAGGTATATGAGGTATAACTCGCGGATTGAACAATCTTGAAGAGAATGAAACCTGAAGAGAATGAAAATATGTTGTGATAACAGTAGGTGATGCAGCGTATCAGAATATGATATATGTTGTTAACAAGTATTCGAAATAACATTATCGTTGGGCCAATATACATGTATGTTTGGCCATGATACTTCTGCTTTTTCTCACGTTGCGTACAAGTGCGCACGTCCTTTGCACCTATCGCAATTGATGGTCAAAATGAGAAAACGAAATGATTGATTTCTAGGTCTTTTACATGTGCACAAATTACCCGCAATGTTTTTCTTGAAAGGTGCTAGCCATGTGTATGGTGCTCTTTTAACTTCGATGACGTGAATACATGGCGAAGATTCTTAACCGTTCCTCCGATGCGTCAGTCCGACGGATAGTTTTCTACGCACAATACATTTAACAAACGTCATGAAACAGGTACAAACTTAATGTTCAGGTACTTCACCTTTGACTACAACGATCATCTCATACTTTAGAGGAGTCAACCAGTTCGATTCATACCACAGTTGGGTGCCCGAGAGCTCAGTTGACGTGCGTTTCACTATTGTATTGACGCAGTCACAAGTCAGCGTCATTCTCATCGAGCTTTTCGAAGGGGTAGTATTTTAAGCAATTCTATATTCTGATAATTGAGAAAATTTATGGCCATTTCTCGTGCGAATTTTGCCATATACCACGTTTCATGACACTGACTTTTCCTGTTAATGATACATATGCTAAGGAATATTGTGAACGCACTACATAGACGGTGTAATCTTTTTTAACGGCATCTCTTAACTATTTCCACAACATTTACACGATCGCATCTTCAGTCTTACATGCCTACATCAATACATTTGAGTACAATATTATGAGTCAAAAACGAAAAAACTTCGCCGGAGCCGTTCATCTCACGCGGAAGGTCACGTTCAACAGAGGCTCCAAGACTTTATGCCCCGACGAATATGCTGCCATCCGTAAAATAGGCGCCGTGGAGTGTCAGCGCAAGATCAGTTCCATCAAATAAATTCTTAGGTATTACTTGTCAACCACAATATCATTATGAAGTATACCGTGGTGGACGGCCGCGGATAAGTTTGACTACGTGGGGTTCAATGCCGTGCATTTAAATTTGCACAATTCACCGGCCACTGCCATTACACATCCATCGAAATATGATTCCAATGACCGGGAGTGCACACGATCGACAACGTCTTAGATTAACACCTGAGTGGTGCTTAGGCCGTCGAAAGGAGAACGAAAAAGACCACAGCAATGCAGCCGGGGCGGTTTGTCAGGAAGTTTTTTGTGAGTACGCCGTTTCACAAGCAGAGCAAAGACAATGTTTAGGCCGATGGTCTTAGTGGCGCCCCAGCCTGAAGCCCACATCACATACCTGCTGGAGTGACTGACATGAGTAACAACTCAGCTGTACTCCAAGAAGCGTGGCCGACGCCGGTATTCAAGTCGAACTAATCCCTATATGAGTGTGCTAACATCTCAGCTAATATTTCTCAGAACTCAAATGCCAGCCAGTATGTATGAAGTGGTGCTTGGTTTCATTTCCAGGAACAAACATTTGAAAAAGTTTTCATTGAGTCCCATAACGCAGGCAAGGCTTCTGAAAGGCATTTTTTATTGTAAGGACTGTTGTCATGAATTATTGTCATAGACAATGCAGGTTTGCATGTTCACATACTGAACCTGAGCCAAATATTTGTTAAAAATGAGGAAATAGAAAAAATATGTCGCGCTTGCAGCAAATAGAAGAAGAACAAGTATTTAATTAGCACAATCTTCTTGAACCACCGTTTCATGCAAATATAGCACTATTCACATAGCAGACAAAATGGTATTCTTCAATGCCCCTTTTAAAGTACAAAATATGTGTTATGCAGGGAAGTTTCTTCAATGCATTGACCTTGAGATTCTGCTTACATGATTACGACTATAAGAAATGAGGGCTCATTGTTTATATACAATATAAAAGACAACACAATATTGTTTTTGTAAACCTACTAAGAGACGCATTCCTGTGTAAAGACCGCGCGTAATGTTTTCCTGCATATTCACCGACGTATCTTGTCTACGCCCCAGAATATCCGCTTTAAGCAACCCAAGGCGGATTCTTCTGCGAAAAGGTGTTCGGAGTAGACTTATGACGATGGTCGTCAGTGCTCATCTCTGCGTAGACGCATTTTACACATCAACAAATCTCAGGCTCGCAACACGACATGGCTACTAAAAATACATTCACAAATTCTTTTTGTTCTTCAAACAAAGCTACTGAAGTAACTTCCACTCACGTCATACTTCGAACGACGTAAAACATTTTGTGCGTTCAGAGAAGGTAAATAAAGCATATCCGCTTATGGCAAGCACTCAGGTACATGAACGTAGATTCTCGGCGATAAAGTGCAGACAGTTCTAATTCGTTCACTACTGCTGTGTTAACAATACTGACATGTGGCGAAAACAAAGACGAATATCGTCGTACATGTGCTGCAATATTGTTTGCGCTGATCCTTTCGTTACCGTTAAGAATTGATGCAAGAGCCTAGAAAAAACTGGGCTAAATCGGCGATTGTATGCGTTTCGGTTCTGACTTCTCGCATCATCATCTGCATTGCTGAGTTATCCTGGAACGTTTATGGTGGCGTACGCTGCGTGCGTTGTCCGGTGTGTCCGCATGCACAGAATGCTTAATTAGGTGCATGTAACCCCACTGAAGCCATTTGTCTAGAGGAATCGCACTCTGAGCCTCTTACCTCTTGATTTGTTGCTCCTTTTCTTTTTTTAAGGATGGGGTGGCCTTCTACAGGCGATTTCCTTCTTTTTTTGTTTTGTTTTTCAAAGTGCCTATAAACAGCACTTTCTCATACATCCACAGTCATCACATCACAAAATTTTGTTTTCCATTCGGGTAATGTATGTAAATAAAGTGCGAATATCGCCATGCATATGCGCGGAGCTATGAATGATGTTTTTCAAGTAGTGAAACTAGGTTCAAGCCCAGAGTTCCACCAATCGATCACTTGAAAGTTATCAGTTCTGGAATCCAAAACAGACGGTTGTCACGGCCATTCAATCTGGTCTTGTTTTTCATTCACGTACCCACTACCTTATCTTTCAAGAATAACACTCATTGAATAGTGCCGAAGGGTATGCACTGTCACTCATGCTATTCCTTGGTTAATAAATAGATAAAAGACAAATGTTTGGCTGCCATGTGTTTTTTTTCCGCATTCCTAACCTGTGTATAAGGATTTTACCTTGAGTGAGGCATCCATCACGTTTGTCTTCGTAAGTCACATCAACATTTTCATTGCTTCGACATTTTTAAACTGAAAAAGTTCATCTGTGTTAGTCAGAAAAGACATGCGTGATATTTGTGCGGGAATGAAAATACAGTGGTAATTTTCCTCTTTCATCATCTGAAATAATCTTGCGTAATCTTTATGTGCGTCTCAAGCTGCCTACAGATTCTTCTTTGCAGTTTCGCAAAACGCTAGCCCTCCGTTTACAGTCTGTTTTATAATTATGAGGAGCTAGGTACACAAATACGACTGCAATAAAACCAGAAAAAAAAGTGCTGGGAGTATGGGCATGTGCCGATGCACCATTTTTGTCACCATTTAGTTGCAGCACTACCACGGTTACCATATATTACATGCGACGCATTTCTTAGCGGGCCTAAGATACTTTGACGTATCTATCTATCTATCTATCTATCTATCTATCTATCTATCTATCTATCTATCTATCTATCTATCTATCTATCTATCTATCTATCTATCTATCTATCTATCTATCTATCTATCTATCTATCTATCTATCTATCTATCTATCTATCTGTCTATCTATCTATCTATCTATCTATCTATCTATCTATCTATCTATCTATCTATCTATCTATCTATCTATCTATCTATCTATCTATCTATCTATCTATCTATCTATCTATCTGTCTGTCTGTCTGTCTGTCTGTCTGTCTATCTATCTATCTATCTATCTATCTATCTATCTATCTATCTATCTATCTATCTATCTATCTATCTATCTATCTATCTACCTAGCCGCCTGTTCGAGTTTTCGGTGATGTCGTTCGGGCTTTGTTCGGATCCTGCGACGCTCCCATGCGTAGTTGATTCGGTAGATGATTCCGTACGCTCCCATGCGTACCGAATCATCTCTGTGTAGGAGTATTTTGCACGCCATGAAATCGGAGGCTACTAAAAATCCATTAAGAAGAAAATTTTGCTCTCTCGGAAAGCTAGTGAAGTAGCTGCAACGCGCTTCATACTTTGAACCACGTCACACCGAGCACATTTGCCGTTTTTGGCACGTACGTCTGTGCACCGTCACAACAAAAATAGCATTCCCAAACGTTGTGCGCCCTTCAGACAGAAAAAATCCAAAATTTCGGTTTACGTCAAGCATTCAGTTTAATGAAAGTAGGTTAATATGCGTTTAAGGGTAGACAAGTGGGGTTCACAAAAAGAAGCATGCACAGACAGTTTAATACAAGTCGCGCATAGTATTTGGTACTATCAATAAATGTTGCAAGTACCCTCTAGATCGAGGCGGGCTCTATCCCGCTGGGTGCCAGACATAGAGGTGTGAGCCAGCAGCCGGCCAGAACCCCTGAGGGACGACATGCAGACGCCGAGCAACACGTCTTTACTTATCATGGGCTCGGCGACGACTGATTGTCAGCGGTCGCAAAGTGCGAGTCGCGAGCGCGGCAGCTCGTCCTCGCAGACTTCGATACGATGGCTCCACCGCTGCCCGCGCTCTTCATACTGTACATAAAATGTTCTCCATCAAACTATAATAACAGTGATAATGTTACATGACATTTATTCCGTTTCATTTTGGTATACGCAGAATATCTCAAGAAAATTTTGTTTCAGTACATCATGTGACAGTGGGAAGGCTAACAGTCTCTATAGGCCATACGTTGTGGTGGATCACTCTGTCGCATTTTATATGCGCACGGTTGGTATAAGCTGTGCCGTACACAAAACTGAAATAGCGCGTGGCAGGTCTTAAGAATTGCCGCCATAGTTTAGGCAAGAGGGTTAGTTCTCCCTGTGTTCGATTTCAGAGCCCCCTGCACGTCATTCTTACCGTTCCCACAAGCATACAATGTTTGTACGAAATGCACATATTTCATATGGGAAATACAAGGAATCCGTATGTCTTCCTTAAGATCACATCAAATTGTTCAGAAGTGTTTGCCACTTTTCCACTAAACACGGAGAAGAAAGTTACTAAATAAATGAATAATAAAAAAACGAGGAAGCAAATATGGAAATAATTAAGAAATGAATAAACAAATGCATAAATAACCTGCATGCAGTGGCACGTCTGGCCCATGCAAATTGAGCTGGACGTGCTATCATAGAGCATACGCTACATTAAAAAGTTTCACCTAAAAAGTAAGGCCTAAGAAACCGTATTCGGGTGATTTGCTGCTCAACAAGATATGGCCAGCGCACTCGTAGTTACTTCATACTGTCTTGCTTT